>NC_048580.1:40604627-40612127 GCF_013265735.2 Oncorhynchus mykiss | reverse complement strand
TCCAACAGACCCAGAACACACTCTACTGCTGTAACGTTTACCAGATAGTCCACACAGTCAGGCACACACTTACACACACACACACACACACACACACACACACACACACACACACACACACACACACACACACACACACAGGGTATATATGTATGTAGAGAACAGGTTGACCTGATCATGGTGCCAGGCAATTTCTGCATACCTCCTGTTACACTATATATCAGACCTGGGTTCAAACACTTCTGAAACTGGGTCTACTGTTTATTTGGTATGTGATGAGTTTTCTAAACTCTTAGTACAGAAATCCAAACTGGTAACACTAGTAACGCAGCCAGTCTGACGTTCAAATCCTTTCATCGTGCATTCATTTTGTTTTGTAGACTTGTATTACCACACAACCGTTGATCCAAATGAGAAGTTTACTGTGAAATATAATGAGAACATTGGTTTAATCACCAAAACACAGCATTATGATTTCTTCTCATTTGAGTCATTTTAACTACCAGTTGATCCAATAGATAAAATTGCCCTTTGAATGTACTGTCAATTACAGTTCATTGCACTGTTTCCACATTAGGCAATTATAACGTCTCTCGTCGGTGGTAGGAAGAGTGGACCAAAGTGCAGCGTGGAAAGTGTTCATGATTCTTTTATTTAAAAAAAATGCTCAAACAAAATAACAAAAGTGAAAACGAAAGCGCACAGTTCTGTCAGGCTAAGACACTAAACAGAAAACAAGATCCCACAACCTAATGGTGGGGGAAAAGGGCTGCCTAAGTATGATCTCCAATCAGAGACAACGATAGACAGCTGCCTCTGATTGAGAACCACACTCGGCCAAAAACAAAGAAACAGAAAACATAGAATTTCCCACCCGAGTCACACCCTGACCTAACTAAACATAGAGAATACTAAGGATCTCTAAGGTCAGGGCCTGACAGCAATACACTACCCATTCAAATTGACTGAACATCACATTTCCACATGTGATCAAAGGTGTGACCCTTGAAGACGTCTTTCACAATGTAATCAAATGAAAGAAGTGTGGTGTTTAAGCAGGCACTAGTTAGCATCAAGCCTGTCGTGCGCATTTGGCCATAGGTTCTCATCGAAAATCCCTGGAAATATCCTCATTGTTCATGCACTTGGGGGAACAAACTTCTGGCATGGCGAATCCAACCCTGAACTAGATCAGGAATGAAACCTTTGCATGAGTCATCCAATGGCCTGAAAGAGGCTGCGCTCATGGGGATGGCAATCATACATATTTCACCTGTATTGTAATAGTGTATTTTTTTATGTTTTTTTATAGTATTGCATTGCACCTATGTATTGTGGTGGGCCCGTACGTGGCTCAGTAGGTAAGAGCATGGCACTAGCAACACCAGAGTTGTGGGTTTGATTCCCACTGCGGTCACATACCAAAATGTGTGGACTGTCGTCACTTTGGATTAAAGGGTCTGCCACGTAAATGGCATCTTTTTTTTTTTTACAGCATTACAGAGCTGTATTGGCCAATGCAATTGTTTAGTAAACTAGTTTAAACCATGAAAGACCCCATCAACTTCATGTTGGATACATGTTCACAGCATAAGGGCAGGTTTTCTTTCCTGTTTTTGGACTGTTTTGGGATTATTTGCGTAATGGTATTGTATGGATATTGTATTACTGCACGGTAGGAGCGGTAAAGATTTCGCTGCGCCCGCTGTAAAACCTCCGCTAATCTGTGTGCCGCACATCTCTGATCTTGTCAATGTCCGATTCTTTTGTTGTTACATCCTGTGAAGTGTAAATCACAATAGGCACCATCATCACAGTACATCGGGGTATATACATCTTACTTTTTTTGTGTTTCTACTTTACAGACAGGCATTTTCATTACGTAGTTCTCGGATTCTGTAGTAGACAAAAACCCGTTGACCAAGTCAAATCTGTAGGTTTACCAAGCGGTTAAGTGATCATCAATTAAGGATGAAGGAACAGTACAATTCATTCCCACAATAGAGGAGAGAATCATATCAAAAGTCATTTGAGCGTTGCATTGCGAAAGGAAATGGCTTTATATGATCAGGTATCGCATTGGGGGAAATGTATTTCTCGATGGAACACTGATTAAGTTGGGTGGAAAAGTGACCACGATCTTGTGCGTTGCACATAGTCAACATAGAGTCTTGATCGGTTTTGCGTTTTGCACTCAGACTTGTTCAGATGTACGACGTACTTGGGAAAATTGCCTGCCTGGAGTGTCAGACGGATCGGGTTTGGCCTTTTGGGACTATTCTACTCTAATACATGTACGGTATTTTGAAACGATTTCAAGTACTGTTTGAATCCAGATCTGCTCTTTATCAAAGGGTTATGCAGAGAATGCAGCGGAACTACTACCCACTGAGGCTCAATCCCAGGGAGTCATCGGGAGCTTGTAAATCAGCGGGCTTCCTTTCTTCTTATTGCCTGGACATTCTCAGAAGGACACTCAAATACCTCACATGCCTCCAGTGTAATCTCTAAACCGTATGTAACGGATACACTCCTGCCTCATAGAGCCGAGCCGCAATGGGCAGACCAGCCCATCGACTTTGTTGTCGAACTATCCATCGTGCACGTTTCATTTAGGAGTGAATAAATATGATTTTCATACCCTTGACTTTTTCCACATTTTATTATGTTACAGCCTTACTCTGAAATGGATTACACTGTTTTTTTCGTCATCAATCTACAAACCATACCACATGATGACAAAAAAAAAAATATATATATATACAAAATAAAAAATGGAAATATCACATTTACGTAAGTATTCAGACCATTTACTCAGTACTTTGTTGAAGCACCTTTGACAGCAATTACAGCCTTGAGTCTTCTTGGGTATGACGCTACAAGCTTGGCACACCTGTATTTGGGGAGTTTCTCCCAGATGGATGGGGAGCGTCGCTGCACAGCTATTTTCAGACTGGGTCTCTCCAGAGATGTTCGATTGGGTTCAAGCCTAGGCTCTGGCTGGGCCACTCAAGGACATTCAGAGACTTGTCCGGAAGCAACTCCTGCGTTGTCTTGGCTGTGTGCTAACTGTTGTTGTCCTGTTGGAAGGTGAACCTTCGCCCCAGTCTGAGGTCCTGAGCGCTCTGGAGCAGGTTTTCTTCAAGGATCTCTCTGTACTTTGCTCCGTTCATCTTTGCCTTGATCCTGACTATTCTCCCCATCCCTGCCGCTGAAAAACATCCCCACTGCAAGATGCTGCCATCACCATGCTTCACCGAGGGGATGGTGCCAGGTTTCCTCCAGACGTGACACTTGGCATTCAGGCCAAAGAGTTCAATCTTGGTTTCATCAGACCAGAGCATCCTGTTTCTCATAGTCTGAGAGTCTTTAGGTGCCTTTCGACAAACTCCAAGCTGGCTGTCATGTGCCTTTTACGAAGGAGTGGCTTCTGTCTGGCCACTCTACCATAAAGGCCTGATTGGTGGAGTGCTGCAGAGATGGTTGTCCTTCTGGAAGGATATCCCATCTCCACAGAGGGACTCTGGAGTTCTGTCAGAGTGACCATCGGGTTCTTGTTCACCTCCCTGACCAAGGCCCTTCTCCCCCGATTGCTCAGTTTGTCCGTTCGCCCAGCTCTAGGAAGAGTCTTGGTTGTTCCAAACTTCTTCTATTTAAGAATGATGGAGGCTGCTGTGTTCTTGGGAACCTTCAATACAGCAGGAATGTCTTGGTACCCTTCCCCAGATCTGTGCCTCGACACAATCCTGTCTCGGAGCTGTAGCGTTACAAAATGTGTAAAAAGTCAAGGGGTCTGAATACTATACAGTGAGGGAAAAAAGTATTGACCTCTGTGATAGCCAGCAAGGGTTTTGCCACCAAGTACCAAGTCATGTTTTGCAGAGGGGTCAAATACTTATTTCCCTCATTAAAATGCAAATCAATTTATAACATTTTGACATGCGTTTTTCTGGATTTTTTTGTTTGTTGTTATTCTGTCTCTCACTGTTCAAATAAACCTACCTCGGCCTACCTACAAAAATAGAATTACCTCTTTGTGTCACACATGTCCTAGAGGTGTAGGCCGAGGCGACGGGCTGAGATGTTCATCAGTACTGTATGTCAATAGAACCTAAGCTTCCTCCCCCCACTCCCTCCTCTCCTCCCCCCCTCCCATCCCCCCCATCGAGGGAGGTAACTGCAATGCGGAAGTCAAACATTAAAATCGATGGAGCAATCTGGACCTCCTTTAACCTCTATGCAGTCACCCAGCCAAGACACGACCAACTCGCCGCTTCCTAATCAATGCTTAATAATGGATGGATAAAATCAATGGGTTCCTTTAGCAGAGCTTGGCGCTATTACGTGAATGTGCTGTGTGTGTGTGTGTTTGTGTGTGTGCCTGTGTGTGTGTAAATGTGTGTCTTGTGTGTGTGTGTGTGTGTGTGTGTGTGTGTGTGTGAGTGCCTGTGTGTGTGTAAATGTGTGTCTTGTGTGTGTGTGTGTGTGTGTGTGTGTGTGTGAGTGCCTGTGTGTGTGTAAATGTGTGTCTTGTGTGTGTGCGTGTGTGCGTGTGTGTGTGTGTGTGTGTGTGTGTTACAGCCAATGTCTGAGACGACCGGGAGGCGTAGAAAAGCTACCAGAAAATAATGTGTACTAACAACGTGCATAAAAATGAACATTTACCACCTATTAAAAAAGTATTCAGCTGCAGGGGGGGGGGGGGCTTTCAACCAGCAGAATGACCTTATTTTGACTGGATAGAAACATTTTCCCCATAGAGGCATGACAAACCATAAATCCATGGGGCTGTTCTAGTTTGAATGAAGGACGATTACTGTCATACGTAACCTGATGAGAACATCCAACCTGGCGATTTTTTACTGGTTGGTAGCAACCGGGCAGGCCTGTAGCATTGCTAAAGTGTTTTGTTGTTTGACTGACTGGTGTGTGGATCCGTGCCTGGATAGCTCGTCTTGGCCTCTGAGAAAACAGAAGTTAGAAGTCATGGAGTCATTGAGCAACTGCAGCTCTGCTCCCTGCTACTCCTAGCCTCCCCCTGACCCCAACAATGGCCTTCTCCTCCCTAATTCAACCTCTGGAACCTTCTCCCTACTCTTACTTTTGCCCCAGAAATAAGAGGACTGCCTCGCACAACTGTGTGCGTGTGCATGTGTGTGTGTGTGTGAGATACGGTACTGGCTTGAGCAAAGATGTACTGTATCTAGCTCTGTCACTGAGCGAGCCTTTTCCTGACATCCATATTGGTTATTTACAGTATGAAAACTCCCACGTAAAACGCGTCCTCCTCATACCATGGTAATGATTGTGGCTGTGGCGTAGCCTCCTACACACCGGATTGTGTTTGAGAAGGCCCACAGGTAATCTCAGCTGAACAGACACTGCTGCCAGGGGGAGAGAGAGAGGGAGAGAGAGAGAGATATGAAGTGGAGGAGAGGGAGAGACAGAGAGAGAGAGAGGGAGAGGGACAGAGATATGAAGTGGAGGAGAGGGAGAGACGGAGAGGGAGAGGGACAGAGATATGAAGTGGAGGAGAGGGAGAGACAGAGAGAGAGAGAGAGAGAGGGAAAGGGACAGAGATATGAAGTGGAGGAGAGGGAGAGACAGAGAGAGAGGGAGAGGGAGAGAGATATGAAGTGGAGGAAAGGGAGAGACAGAGAGAGAGGGAGAGGTAGAGAGATATGAAGTGGAGGAGAGCGAGAGACAGAGAGAGAGGGAGAGGGAGAGAGATATGCGCTCTGCTTTGTATGTTACCCCTTAGAGAGAGATTAGGACAGAGAATGTACCAGTCTGCACTAAGCCTCCACATCTGGGGCTGTGGCGTAGCCTCCTACACACCGGATTGTGTTTGCGAAGGGCCACAGGTAATCTCAGCTGAACAGACACTGCTGCCAGGGGGAGAGAGATATGAAGTGGAGGAGAGGGAGAGGGAGAGAGAGAGAGAGAGAGAGAGAGAGAGAGAGAGAAGGGGGAGAGAGAAAGGGAGAGAGGGGGAGAGAGGGAGAGAGAGTGGGAGAGAAAGGGAGAGAGGGGGGGGGGGGGGGGAGGGAGGGAGAGGGAGAGGGAGAGGGGGAGAGAGAAAGAGAAAGAGATATGAAGTGGAGGAGAGGGAGGTAGAGAGGGAGAGAGGGAGAGAGAGGGAGAGAGAGGGAAAGTGGAGGAGAGGGAAAGAGAAAGAGTCTATGCCTGAGAGGGAGGCATGATAAAGGACTATTTATTAGCACAGCAAGCGCTCCCACAGAAGGGTATACTCTCTCTCTCTCTCTCTCTCTCTCTCCACAATGTGCGTGTGAGCGTATGTGTGTACATGCATGCATCCATGTATAAGTCATGTGACTGCACGTTTGCATCTGTGAGGGTTTGGGTCTGTGTGCTATGAGTTGGCAATGAGTCCCCTGCAGCATTGCCCTACACACACAGAGAGAGAGAGAGAGAGAGAGAGAGAGAGAGAGAGCGGGCAAGGGGGGGGGGGCTCACCCTACTAGAATCTGAAGTCAAATGTCTACTGTTTGCTGATCAAATCAGATGTTATTGGTCACATACACGTGATTAGCAGATGTTATTGGTCACATACACGTGATTAGCAGATGTTATTGGTCACATACATGTGATTAGCAGATGTCATTGGTCACATACACGTGATTAGCAGATGTTATTGGTCACATACACGTGATTAGCAGATGTTATTGGTCACATACATGTGATTAGCAGATGTTATTGGTCACATATACACGTGATTAGCAGATGTTATTGGTCACATATACACGTGATTAGCAGATGTTATTGGTCACATACACGTGATTAGCAGATGTTATTGGTCACATACACATGATTAGCAGATGTTATTGGTCACATACATGTGATTAGCAGATGTTATTGCGGGTGTAGCAAAATGCTTGTGCTTCTAGCTCCGACTGTGCAGTAATATCTAACAAGTAATATCTAACAAATTACACAACATATACCCAATACACACAAATCTAAGTAGGAATGAATTAAAACTATATACATATGGACGAGTGATGTCAGAGCGGAACGGACTAAGATACAGTAGAATAGCATAGAATACAGTATATACATACGAGATGTGTAATGTAAGATATGTAAACATTATTAAAGTGACTAGGATACAGTAGAATAGCATAGAATACAGTATATACATACGAGATGTGTAATGCCAGATATGTAAACATTATTAAAGTGACTAAGATACAGTAGAATAGCATAGAATACAGTATATACATACGAGATGTGTAATGCCAGATATGTAAACATTATTAAGTGACTAAGATACAGTAGAATAGCATAGAATACAGTATATACATACGAGATGTGTAATGCCAGATATGTAAACATTATTAAAGTGACTAAGATACAGTAGAATAGCATAGAATACAGTATATACATACGAGATGTGTAATGCCAGATATGTAAACATTATTAAAGTGACTAGGATACAGTAGAATAGCATAGAATACAGTATATGCATACGAGATGTGT
>NC_048580.1:40329627-40599627 GCF_013265735.2 Oncorhynchus mykiss | reverse complement strand
AACGTATGCCAGAGCTACTTCAGACTGGGTTGTGTTTAGTAGTGAAATATATTTTTAAACTGCCGGCACCCCATCCCCTTTCCTCCCTAACTCCCTCGCCAACAAATCTCCCTCATGTGTTTCCTCTCCAACTCTGTTCCCTCGCTCACGTGCGCACGCACACGTGCACACTCTCCCGGCTCCCCCAGCGAGTTGGATAAATAGCCCAGTCTGAGATTCAGGCAGAAAGTCTTATGATTTGCCTGAGAGGAATGTGAACATCAAGTGGCGCATCAAGATCATTCTTGGAGTCATTCTCTCTCTCTCTCTCTCTCTCTCTCTCTCTCATACAGTCAGTGAACCTAGCACTAATAACTTCTTTCCCCTCCTCACTATTTTCTCTTTTCTTCACAGTTCACCCCCTTCCTTCTCTTTCGCTCTACTAAATCTTACCTCTTGCTCTCTCCTTCTCTCCTTCTCTCCCTTTCACCTCTCCTTCTCTCCCTCTCTTCCTGCCGGCTGTGTTTGTAAGCATGCGGAACAGAAGATCGAGGGAAACGAGTGACGAGACACAGGAGGGCATTCCGCACCTCGTCGAGAAAGAATCTCCACGAGAGAGAGAGAGAGAGAGAAAAAAAGAGAGAGAGACATAGAGAGAGAGAGTAAGGTCGACGAGAGAAAGAAAGAGAGACCGAGACAGAGTTATATAGGAAGGAGGGAAAATGCATTCTGGACATTCCATGCACCTTCAATTTGAGCCCGTCTGTCGCCCTCCCCCAGGACTTAGCCTTACCCTGCCTGTAGCTTGTGCAATGATGCGATTAGCACATACCCGGCTGGGCAGCTGGCACACGCCGTGCTTACCTCTTCACCTCGTCACAACACCCCACCGTTGTTCCTCTCTAAGAGCACTGCATCTGAATATTGGTCTGCGTCCACGTTGAGCTGAAGCTCATGACGCCTGGAATTTGGTCCTGTGATTATTTGCCACAAGCCTGACTACGTGGCTGTGTGTGCGGCGTTTACACTGTGTTTCTTCCAGTTTAAATCATGGGATACTTTCCCTGTCTAAGTGAATTGGGGAAACACCATTGGGTTGAGTGCAAAGTAACACTCACGGAGTCTGGGTGATGTTCCAGACAGTTTCCCCTGGAGAATCACGTGCTGGCGAACTGGCAGAGGAACGTTCCATAAGAACAGAGAGCAAACACAGATAGCACAGAAACGACCTAACAGCTCCGTGAGTATGTGTGTGTGTGTGTGTGTGTGTGTGTGTGTGTGTGTGTGTGTGTGTGTGTGTGTGTGTGTTACTTAGTCTATGGTAAATGGACTTTACTGTCCCTAAGATAAAGCTGCTGCCTGTCCCTGATTGATTGACCATGAGACTTCGGCCTTGGCTGTGTCTGGAATAGTAAGACAGTCAGACCTTGCTTTTGCAGTTCGGGCACAGTAGTTGGTTAGAAAAACGTCAGAGAAAAGGTCACAGCTGGCTTGGTAAACCAACGGTCTGCATACGACAGCACTTCCTCGTCGGCCGAGACAATAAGAACCGAGACTCTGAGAACAGTGACACTGCGGATTAATAAACCATCCTCAGTGTTTTAGTTTTGCTCACGTGTAGCTATGATCGGCTCTGACTGTTTGAATAGATCTCTCTATTCAGAACTCATTTCATCGTGTATGGTAACGGCTGTAAGGGTATCTGTAAAATACGGCAAGTTCAAGGCCTTACCTTGAACTGAGAATCTGACCGAAGAGAGATAGAGACATATGCTGGCAGGTACGCTGAGACTATGGAAGGAACACTATGTCAAGCCTTTGTCACAGAATGTAAGGAGTCTTAGAAGTGTTTGTTCTGTGGCTTATGGGATATCTGGTGTATACAGTAGATGCATGAGTACTGAATGACTGTTAGTGGTGCACGTCTCTCTCTCTCTCTGTCTCTCTCTATATATACAGTGGGGCAAAAAAGTATTTAGTCAGCCACCAATTGTGCAAGTTCTCCCACTTAAAAAGATGAGAGAGGCCTGTCATTTTCATCATTGGTACACTTCAACTATGACAGTCAAAATTAGAAAACAAAATCCAGAAAATCACATTGTAGGATTTTTAATGAATTTATTTGCAAATTATTGTGGAAAATAAGTATTTGGTCACCTACAAACAAGCAAGATTTCTGGCTCTCACAGACCTGTAACTTCTTCTTTAAGAGGCTCCTCTGTCCTCCACTCGTTACCTGTATTAATGGCACCTGTTTGAACCTGTTATCAGTATAAAAGACACCTGTCCACAACCTCAAACAGTCACACTCCAAACTCCACTATGGCCAAGACCAAAGTGCTGTCAAAGGACACCAGAAACAAAATTGTAGACCTGCACCAGGCTGGGAAGACTGAATCTGCAATAGGTAAGCAGCTTGGTTTGAAGAAATCAACTGTGGGAGCAATTATTAGGAAATGGAAGACATACAAGACCACTGATAATCTCCCTTGATTGGGGGCTCCACGCAAGATATCACCCCGTGGGGTAAAAATGATCACAAGAACAGTGAGCAAAAATCCCAGAACCACACAGGGGGACTATGTGAATGACCTGCAGAGAGCTGGGACCAAAGTAACAAAGCTTACCATCAGTAACACACTACGCCGCCAGGGACTCAAATCCTGCAGTGCTAGACGTGTCCCCCTGCTTAAGCCAGTACACGTCCAGGCCCGTCTGAAGTTTGCTAGAGAGCATTTGGATGATCCAGAAGAAGATTGGGAGAATGTCATATCGTCAGATGAAACCAAAATATAACTTTTTGGTAAAAACTCAACTCGTCGTGTTTGGAGGACAAAGAATGCTGAGTTGCATCCAAAGAACACCATACCTACTGTGAAGCATGGGGGTGGAAACATCATGCTTTGGGGCTGTTTTTCTGCAAAGGGACCAGGACGACTGATCCGTGTAAAGGAAAGAATGAATGGGGCCATGTATCGTGAGATTTTAAGTGAAAACCTCCTTCCATCAGCAAGGGCATTGAAGATGAAACGTAGCTGGGTCTTTCAGCATGACAATGATCCCAAACACACTGCCCGGACAACGAAGGAGTGGCTTCGTAAGAAGCATTTCAAGGTCCTGGAGTGGCCTAGCCAGTCTCCAGATCTCAACCCCATAGAAAACCTTTGGAGGGAGTTGAAAGTCCGTGTTGCTCAGCAACAGCCCCAAAACATCACTGCTCTAGAGGAGATCTGCATGGATGCATGGGCCAAAATACCAGCAACAGTGTGTGAAAACCTTGTGAAGACTTATAGAAAACGTTTGACCTCTGTCATTGCCAACAAAGGGTATATAACAAAGTATTGAGATAAACTTTTGTTCTTGACCAAATACTTATTTTCCACCATAATTTGCAAATAAATTAATTTAAATCCTACAATGTGATTTTCTGTATTTTTTTCTCATTTTGTCTGTCATAGTTGAAGTGTCTTTATGTGTCTTTGAAGTGTCTTTATGTCTTTATGACAGCTTATATTGTGTGTGCATGTACCTTAGTGCGCCTGGCTTTAGTTGCTACGGCAACGGGCGTCAGTAGGAATGAGTGTGTGTGTGTGTGCGTTTGTGTGTGGGTGCGTGCGTGTGGGTGCGACAGCCATGGGTAGGAATGAGAATATGCGCTCGGAGACAATCATTCACAGTAACAAGAGAGACTTACAAACCGTACGCGCTTTCATCGTATATCACCCCCTGTACGGAGCCAATACCAAACACACTGTACCACCAAGGCCTCTGTCTTTTGGCTCATTCTACACTATTGTCCACCTTTAAAAAAAACTGGATCACCATAGACTTCAAATAGAATATGAACCTCATCAGTTTCAACGGAACTAAATCGTCTAGAGAAGGTCATGTGGCCTTGTGCAAAAGGCTGCTGCCTGTACCAATGACTGAGGATGAAGTGGGGAGAATGGTGTGCTTATATATTACCCATGGCCTAACCTTTGAGACAATAACAGGGCTCCAAGCTTCTGGTCCTTCTGCCATACAGGTAGATGACAGGAGGGGAGTATTCATCTTCTCACAGCCGAGGGTCAGGGCCTCAAAGCAGGCATCAGGGCCCAGGCGTCTACCTACCAGGTCTGGCCCTGAGCCCTGAGCCAGGTCTGGCCCTGTATTCTCAGACACATCATGCTTAATGACAGTCCTGTTTAGCCCTAAACCGCATCATCTCATCAGGAGCTCCAGTCATCTCTCATCAGGAGCTCCAGTCATCTCTCATCAGGAGCTCCAGTCATCTCTCATCAGGAGCTCCAGTCATCTCTCACAGGAGCTCCAGTCATCTCTCATCAGGAGCTCCTGTCATCTCTCATCAGGAGCTCCTGTCATCTCTCATCAGGAGCTCCGGTCATCTCTCATCAGGAGCTCCGGTCATCTCTCATCAGAAGCTCCGGTCATCTCTCATCAGGAGCTCCGGTCATCTCTCATCAGGAGCTCCGGTCATCTCTCATCAGGAGCTCCGGTCATCTCTCATCAGGAACTCCGGTCATCTCTCATCAGGAGCTCCGGTCATCTCTCATCAGGAGCATCGGTCATCTCTCATCAGGATCTCCGGTCATCTCTCATCAGGAGCTCCGGTCATCTCTCCATCAGGAGCTCCGGTCATCTCTCATCAGGAGCTCCGGTCATCTCTCATCAGGAGCTCCGGTCATCTCTCCATCAGGAGCTCCGGTCATCTCTCATCAGGAGCTCCGGTCATCTCTCATCAGGAGCTCCGGTCATCTCTCATCAGGAGCTCCGGTCATCTCTCCATCAGGAGCTCCGGTCATCTCTCATCAGGAGCTCCATTCAAAATGAATGCCTCAACTTGACGTTTATCCCCCCAGTAGAAAATGTGACATACGATATATCCCCCCTGTTGAAAACTGAAGTCAAACTGTGAGATCTTGTTGCTCCACTACCATCTAGGTGTCTGGGCCCCATCACCACCACCACCCACAGGACTGAGAGCCTGGAGTAGAGCAATGATACAGCATGTGTATATGCTCTCATCTTTACAATACTCACACAATGAGTGATTGCACCCTGCAGGTCTCCCATTAACACAGAAGCAAGTCCGTAGCGTTGATTTATCTACTGTCTGAGCCGTTGACTGATTTGTACATTCGATACGGATCAATAATGCTTACTCCGGGGGCACAGCATAGAGAAAAAGAAGGTTGAGTTGGGGATGTCGATAGCATGGCTACGATGATGAACATCAGCTTGTATGCAGCCTGTCTACCGTAACACAAAAACGGGACCAAATTAAGGTGGTCATGAAAAGACAGTGAACACTGAATAGTGTTTTCAGCTCCTGCTGTTGACTCCAATAGGTCAGTTGCTAATGTCTCAGTGTGTGTGGGAAACGTCTGTGTGGTAATATCTGCAGTGGCGTGGCAGCGGAAATGAAGGTTGATGGTGCCAACCCAGCAGCTCATAGGCCAGCAGCCAGTCTTTAATAGTCAACCCAGCAGCTCATAGGCCAGCAGCCAGTCTTTAATAGTCAACCCAGCAGCTCATAGGTCAGCAGCCAGTCTTTAATAGTCAACCCAGCAGCTCAAAGGCCAGCAGCCAGTCTTTAATAGTCAACCCAGCAGCTCATAGGCCAGCAGCCAGTCTTTAATAGCCAACCCAGCAGCTCATAGGCCAGCAGCCAGTCTTTAATAGTCAACCCAGCAGCTCGTAGGCCAGCAGCCAGTCTTTAATAGTCAACCCAGCAGCTCATAGGCCAGCAGCCAGCAGCCAGTCTTTAATAGCCAACCCAGCAGCTCAGACAGATCTCTTCATAAAAATGAAATTATGTGGTTTCTACACAAACTAAAGACTAGACTAGCTACCGTGCTTTACAGTGGCTACAGTTTATTATCACATTTCCAGACATCCACAGCAGTAGTGCCCAAAGAGAAATGATGACAAGATACATTCCTCCGACTCACAGACCCACTCTTGCTGTATCCATTTAGCAAAATCTGTGTTTGAAAATCGTGATCAACGCCAGTTGAAGTCTACATCACACACAACCTGTTCCAGTCTGAGATGAGAGCACCTTGTCAAGACAAGTGGTTGGGTTTGGGTGAATTATGGTTCAAGATGATGCGATGAGTGTGTGTGTGTGTGTGTGTGTGTGTGTGTGTGTGTGCGTGCGTGCGTGTGCGTGCGTGCCGGGACTCTTAGATGCACATGCTGTCAATGGGATGAATCATGCATCATATAATTAGACCCTCTCTGTGACCCTCTCGGTTTGACTAACCTCCCTTCGATGTTCTCTCTGATTAGCAATAGGCCTTGGTACTCTCTTTTCAATACATGAGTGATGACAAGCTACGTCTGTCTGATGACAGTACTGTAGATAGCATGAGCGCTCTCTTCATTATGCGAGTCATGATAGGCTACGTATGATGATGGGAGAGAGTCTACGATGATGACGGGCGATGGGTGCATTTCAAATGGCATGCTATTCCTCGCAGTGCACTACTTTTGGATATTTGCGTGTTTCCATTCCAGCCTGTAAAGGTTATGTGTACGGCCAGGTCACTCAAGAACCACTTTGAAATCAAACGTCCGTCCAGGTACCCAGTGCGTCAGGAGATGCCTTTAAAACCAGCCACGAGGGGCCCTACTACCATCATGTAGGCTTGGGTTTTGCTAGGCTTGGGTTTTGCTAGGCTTGGGTTTTGCTAGGAAGATTTGGATGGGGGTGGCGGATGGGTGTAAGCCCCGAGCTCCAGCTCCGAGGGTTGCGTGTTCGATCCCAGACATAGACACTTGTTTAAAAAAAAATTAAGTTTGAACCCTATCCCAAACCTTACCACTTAACCGTTCAGAAATAACGCTGAGCCGTGTGATTTTGTTGTTGTGTATGTCCTTTAGCTCTCTCTCTGACTGGCAGAGACGTTTTACAGTGTGATTCTGAGAGAGATCCAAGCACGCCAGGGTCAGGAGAAGAGGAGAGGAGAGGGGAGAGGAGAGGAGGAGAAGAGGGCCAACCCAGTCAATGAGAGGCCTATCTGACTGAGTCGGCTGGGGACAGGAAATCACTGTTCACCTCCTTGGCTGGCTGGCTGGCTCGGCTGGCCGGCTGGCTGCACACAGAGAGAGCCCTCTGGGTCTTCCCCCTCCTCCTCGTCCTCCTCTTTTCCATCCTCTCTTCTCTTCCCCTCCTCCTCCTCCTATTTCTCATTCCCCTCTTTTCCTCTCCCCTAATCTTCTCCTCCCCCTCTACCACATCTTCCTCCTACATGACCTCCTCCTCCTCTTCCCTCACTCCCTCCACCCTCCTCTCCCACTTACCTCCTCATTTTTTTCCCCCTCCTCATCTTCCCTCTCCTCCTCCCCTCCTAGTCAACCACACAATGTTTCAATTTCACCCTGCCTGGTATTGCTGACCTCCCCTTCACCCCTTACCCTTTCCCTCCCTCCTCCCCCGTTTCCCCCGGCCCTACTCTAACCTCCTTTATTTACTGCTCGAATTAATCATTGCCTCACTCTCCTCTTCCTCATCCATCTCTCTCTCCTCCCTCTCTCCTCCTGTCCATTTAGACACATTCAGGAACACGTTTGGCCTCGGATCCTCCAAGCGCACTACTAACAGAATGAGGGGATGCAGGGATACCTCTGGCGTGTGTGTGTGTTAGTGTGTGTTTGTGTGTATATGTACGAGAGAGAAAGAGAGAGCATCAGGAAAGCCACTAACTATAAATAGAGAACTCTGTAGGTGGTTAGCCACCGCTGTTTCCAAACCACTGAAGCACAGGCCAAAACAGGACTCAGTAAATCACAGGGACTTCCTGGGTCATGTTCAATTGGTTTGAAAACAGATGAAAATCACTCTAAAATGGAGTGAAACAGGGCGATAGCGCAACAGGCTTGGTCTATGTGTTTCCTCCCTCTCTCAGCCTGTGGGTGTGCCAGGCGCAGTGGGGTGAGAACAGTATGTGTGTGTTGGGGTTATAGTGCTGGTCTCAGCGTCTTTAGGCCTGGCTGAACAGGGCAGAGCTGGTGTGGGCTGTAGAGGTGGTTCAGAGGTCTCTCAGGGCACGTCCAGCCAGCTTGACCACGCTGCAGTAACGAGGGGTTATCTAGCCAAGGGGAGAGGATGGAGGGAGAGGGAAAATGGAGACTGGGGGAGATGGAGGATAGGAGCGAGGGAGAGGGGCCGAGGAGGGAGGCTGAGGGCAGTGGCGCTGTTGGCGAGGGTGCAATGCGGAGGACGGTGTAAAGGAGAGAGGAAGAGAGAGGTGGGGCAGAGTGAGAAGGGAGGAGGAGGAGGTAGGAGGAGTGAGAAGGGTAGGAGGGAGTAGTGAGAGAGGGAGAACAGCCAACTGCCATCCCTCATTAAGAAAAGGAGCACAAAAATAATCAAAGACTCTGGGCCAAGGGCATAAACAGGAGGGCAGACACCAAAATAAACTGACTGCAATCAGGGCCTGAGTGTGTATGGGTGTGTGTGTGTGTGTGTGTGTGTGTGTGTGTGTATGTGTGTGTGTGTGTGTACGTGTGTACTTGTTTTCCTACCTTATCAGGACCCCAAGTCCTGACAAGTCACCCGAGTACACCTTTCCTAATATTGAGGAAACCCCTGACAAGTCACCCGAGTACACCTTTCCTAATATTGAGGAAACCCCTGACAAGGTAGGAAAACGAGAACGTTTTTTTGAAAAGTTGTTTTCATGTCCTGAATTTGTTCAAATGCTGTTTTAAGCTTAACGGTTACATTTAGGGATTTAGGGTTAAGGTCAGGGTCAGGGTTAGGTTGATGGTTTTTGGCATTAGGGTTAGGTTTAGGGGTTAGGGGAAATAGGATTTTTAATGGTCAAACATTTTTACTCCCCAAAAAATGTCACAAAAAAATGAAATCTCTGAGATAGTCAGCTCCATGTGTCCCAGAGGCCCCAGGGTTGTCTGACGACAAGGAAATAATCTCCTTGAGGTTTTGTCCATCAGAGGTTACTCCTTTGTGACTCAGGCCAGTGCTTTCAGGATGTCTCCCTATGCCTCTCTGTCTGTCCATTCATCTGTCAGTACGTCTGTCGGTCTGAGAACGGCCCCAGCCCCACCCCTCTGCCTGATGGGAAAAGTGTCCATTTCCTCTTTTCCTCTGAGTGTGTGAAATGTAATCTGCAATCTAGGGGGCAACGCTGGAGAGGTAGAGGAGAAGCTGAGAGGAAAAAAGAGGGAGAGAAAGAGAGCAGAGAGAGAGGGTTAGAGAGAGAGAGAAAGAGAGAGAGAGATATTTATTTACTTTTATTTATTCAGGGGAGCTCAACTGAGACCAGTGTCTAATTGACAACAAAAATTCCATCAACACAAAAACTATATAAAAACTACAAAGACAGCTATAAATACATGACATCGGGTTAACAAGTTATAATAGTCAATTGAAACAACTGCACACTTCTTTTACACTGCCTTATCGGCTCCAGGGACTCCAGGTGTATTTTGTTTTGTAAAGTATTCCATAACTGGTGTGTTAAAACTAAAGGCAGATTTACCTAACTTTGTGGAGACAAGCGGGACCTCAAGTTAAATGGTGTCACCATAGTCAAGAACTGGCAGGAAAGTTGACTGCATAATCTACTTCCTGATGTTCATGGAGAGGCAAGATATACAGTATTTCTATTTTAAAAAAAGAATCCCACTTAGCTTTTTAAGTAGCTCATCTGTATGTTTTTTAAAGGTTAGATCTTCTATTAATCCAAATGCCCAGATAATTGTATTAGGCGGGAACCTGCTCGATGAGAGAGCCATCCAATGAGTGTATATGTAGGTCATCTGAGAAATTGAGACAACTATATATATTTCGTTTTTGCCCGCATTAAGTGCAAGTTTAAAATCAACAAGGGCTTTCTGTACTGCAACAAAACCAGATTGCAGCTCTAACATAGCTTGGTCAACAGTCGGTGCAATGGCGTACATAACCGTATTGTCTGCATACAGATGAACAATACAGGATTTAATACATAGACCAATATTATTTACAGAAACAGCCAAGAGAACAGGTCCTAATACGGACCCCTATGGTACACCTTTCCTAATATTGAGGAAACTAGACTTTACACCATCAGAAAGCACACGTTGTGCACTGTCTGTCAGATAGCTCGTAGACCATTTGCAAGACTCCTTATGCAGGCCCATTTCAGACAGAATGGGTAGGGAATACTCAACGGTGTTGAATGCCTTGGAAAGGACTATAAACGAGGCGGCACAATGTTTAGGCAAATTTAACACGGCATCTAAAACAAGCATAGCGGCTGAAACAGTGCTATTTCCAGATCTAAAACCAAACCGGTGTATATTCACAATCAAGTGAGAAGTTCAAAAAGGTCTTAACTGGGAGTTGGTCAGGGGTTCTAGGACCTTGGCTAGGCAAGATCACTTGGAGATTGGGCGTAATTATGTAAGTAAAAAAGAAGGATCTCCGCCTTTATGTACGGGGAGGACTTGTGCCGCTTTCCAAATCTTAGAGATAACACCAGTAGCAATTGTCAGGTTTAAAATACAGGTTAAAGGTTCAACAACGGGTGGGGATAGAGAGCTGTAGTAAGAAGGGGTCAAGTGGATCAGGCCCCGTGGATTTTTGTTTTACATCGATCTTTAGCAAGGCACTTAACTGCATCGCAGACATCAAATGGTTGAAATGAAAGTCAAGTATGTGAGTCTGTTAGAGCATCATTGTCTACAATCTGTTCTGAATAAAGGATTCCCTCTAATGGAATGAGATTACTTTCAGAGACTATCCTTTCAAACAGGCAGCTGGCCAGCTGAAGCAAAATGGTTCTTACAAATGTCCATTTTGTCTAGTATGGGACCAGGGGCTGATAAAAGCCGCTGGGGCAACTAGTTTTGTTTCAAAGATTTGACCACTTTCCAGAAATGAGCTGGATTACCACCACTCTCCGATACACAATTCAATAAATATGTGGATTTAGCTTTTTTAACCAGAGATTGACATCTATTTTCTCAAATGTCTGCCAATCAAACATAGAATCAGTCAGAGACATTTCTTTCCTGTAATTTCTCTGTCAGTTCATACATGAACAAGCATTAGATCGGCCTTTTATCGCATGTTTATCTAACGTTAAACAGGGAAATAACGCAATTAAGGGCCTGATCCGAGTCAGTGATAGTTTACACAACCCGCCAGTCGCTCAACCCCAGCTCAGACATAAAAAAAACAGCTTATTAAAATGACTATAATGTTTTTTTTGTAACAATGTGTGAACAAGATTTAGGTCACTTAACATCTCTTATGCAGGCAACGGGACAACGGTCACTGAACTCATTAGCAAATATCCCATTGGCTGTAAACTTATGAAGGCATTTGTTAGAATAATACCTAAGAGAGTCGATTTGTCAGGGTGTTATTTAGCCGAGTTAGATTTAGCTCTGTACAAATATCTTCCAGCCAATCAGATGCCTATCCGGCATCAACCAATCCAGATTAAGATCTCCGCTAATAATAATTTAGATTTAGCATAGTTAGACAGCAGGTCAGACGATTTGCTAAAAGCACATAAAGGAAGCAGAGAGGAAGGTGACAAACTCCCATTAACGTTAGTTGGGCATTATTACCAAGGCCCACATTCAAGACTAGACATTCAACTAGACAAGCAACGTTCATACACACAGCAACGTTCAAGTTGTTCTTCGTGAATATGGCGACACAACCCACCCATCTCTGCCAGCTCTGTCCGATCTATAAACATTCTATCTATTCAGAGACACGTCAGAGTCTGGAACATACCTTCTTTTTTTTTTTAACCAAGTCTCAGTAATTATCGAAATGTCCAAGTTTAGTTTGAGAAGCCAGAATTACAATACGATTCATTTTCATAATCGAAATTGGGACATTTACATGAACCAGTCCAAGGCCACAGTCGCGGGATTTCAGATCCGACAGAGGAGTTACTCTAACACGAACATGCTGTGATCATTAGGTTACCCTCTATATGAAATAGCCATAGGGAGAGGGCAAACCCTTAAAAAAATCCATAAATGGATCGTCCTTGTGCATTTCACATCTATTGGCGTCATTGAAGTTTTTCATTCATTATTTTAGGCTATCTGGCATTAGCGCATAAACCCAGTTTAGGGCCTAACTGTTTGCGCGCCAAATAGCATACATGCCAATTACAGAATGCTTTTTGGGAACGGGCAGAAAAAGTTAACATCGATCCACACAGGCAAAAAGGACGATGTCGTAATTTAAGAGGAAAGCTGTGAAATGGAGTTTAAAATAATGACAAGGGGGGTTCCAGAAATGTTTGGGAACGATTTGTTGAAGTGGTTAAAGAGGATGATAGCAGTGTTATGTGTGATGATTGTGAGGCGATAAACAAATTTGACAGTCACAAGACAGGGACTTCAAATAGGTGGGGCAGAGTGGAGAAAGGAGGAGGAAGAGGTAGGAGGAGTGAGAAGGGTAGGAGGGAGTAGTGGAAGAGGGAGAACAGCCAACTGCCAGCTCCTTTTAAGAAAAGGAGCACAAAAATAATCAACGTCAAGGGAACTGTACTGAACAGATGGGTTAAAGGGACACTGAAATCTGGACACTGACTGTTGGTCTATAACCTCTCACGTAGCCTTAATATTAACTCCTGCAGAATTAAGCATTTCTTGCAGTAAAATGGTACACCAAACGCAGGCTAAATTTTGACCCGGGAACAGGAGTGGAGAAATTGTGATTTATTTATTTCAGCATCTTGAGAGAATGTGAATGCACAGTTAGGGACCGTCTGTAGAGGTGCTGTCTTTATCAGCACCACAAAAGCTGATAGTATTTCAACCTCATAAAATATGCATGCCAAGTCGAACTGAAATCTTATCAGAAACATGTTGGGTTGTTTTCACAGATTTCTATTTCCTTACGATCGATCAAACTGATGTAATTTGGAAATTTTGCACAGAAAATTGTTCTCGTATTTTTTTTATTTGTTGCATTTTCTCTCCGTTCCCTAAATGTCTTTGCTCCGCAGAAGAAGCAGAGATGACAGAGAAAACTTTACAGATGTCAACCAAATTGAAACGTTCATTCAATCAAGACATTCTGGTGAGCAAGGGCTTATTTAGTTTTCTTGGACAACATAATAACAGAAGATAAGCTTCATGTATCTAATTATATAGTTGACTAAGAAATAGACTACCAAAATGCCGGAAATGATAAGCAGAAACATCCAGTGCATTCGGAAAGTATTCAGACAACCATCTCTGCAGCACTCAACCAATCAGGCCTTTGTGGTAGAGTGGCCAGAAGGAAGCCACTCCTCAGTAAAAGGCACATGACAGCCTGCTTGGAGTTTGCCAAAAAGCACCAAAAGGACTCTCAGATCATGAGAAACAAGATTGTCTGGTCTGATGAAACCAAGATTGAACTCTTTGGCCTGAATACCAAGTGTCACGCCTGGAGGAAACCAGGCACCGCTCATCACCTGGCCCATACCATCCCTACGGTGAAGCATGGTGGTGGTAGCATCATGCTGTGGGGGTGTTTTTCAGCGGCAGGGACTGGGAGACTAGTCAGGATCGAGGGAAAGATGAACAGAGCACAGTACAGAGAGATCCTTGATGAAAACCTGTTCCAGAGCGCTCAGGACCTCAGACTGGGGCGAAGGTTCCGTTTCCAACAGGACAACGACCTTAAGCACACAGCCAAGACAATGCAGGAGTTGCTTTGGGACAAGTCTCAAGCCAGAGCCTGGACTTGCACCCGATTGAACATCTCTGGACCTGAAAATAGCCGTGCAGCGACGCTCCCCTTCCAACCTGACAAAGCTTGAGAGGATCCGCAGAGAAGAATGGGAGATACTCCCCAAAGACTGGTGTGCCAAGCTTGTAGCGTCATGCCCAAGACGACTCAAGGCTGTAATCGCTGCCAAAGGTGCTTCAACAAAGTACTGAGTAAAGGGTCTGAGTACTTATGTAAATGTGATATTTCAGTTACTTTATTTGTATAAATTTGACATTTCTAAAAACCTGTTTTTGCAAAGTCTTTTCAACTTTTAATTCAAAAACAAACCTGACATTTTTTTCAACATTGTGTGTAGATTGATGAGAGGAAATAAAATATTTAATAGATTGACAAGGGCGGCATTTTCTGTCCAAAAACAAAGTCAATTTCTCTCATCCAGTGGCATATGGGCTTTTTAGGTGAGCGCTGAAGCCGCCTCGTGATAAGCAGTGTCCCCTTTGTCAAATGCAAGGGCGCAAAATATTTTGCTTGTCCATTCCCAGCGCGCCTCTCCAGGGTGCTGTTGGAGAGACGCATCGCTGTGGCGCAGCACCAACGTTCCGTCAGAAAAGGATCAAACATAAATCATGTAGCAGATGCAGGATATGGTAGAAAGAGTATGTGGCCTTTTCTGTAGCCTATAATGTAACGAGACAGACACTTTCAACACCATGCAGGTTTCTCCAATCAATTAGCCTAACCTAAATGGCTGTCATGCTTTAACAAACAAACATCTCCTAAAAACAGGACAGGTCAAAGTGAAATGGACAATATGGAATGGCCAATCACAACTGTTGCCCAGGAGTTTCACCCCATTATCTTGATCAGTGGTTTCAAGTTTTTCTCACTACATTATTGACAAGCTGATCATAGAGAAAAATCAAGTACTTCTGCATTCCCCGCTGTGTAAACACATTGCAAATAGGCTCACGATAACTCCTGATAGAGTTGGGAAGCTGATACTCAGAGCTTAAATTGACAAATTGATTAGTCACAGGAATCAGGAGTAATAAAGGCAGCAGCCTGGTAGGCCTTCCACGTGGATGGGCATTCATAACATCCCATTGTGGCCGACATGATAGACTACACACCAGTAAGCATGAGCCGAGGTCTTCTGGCCTTTATTTTGTCCTGTCCGGTCATCTTTTTTCTTGGTGTTTTACAAACGGTAGGCTTACCACATAGATGGTTATACATAAACGTCAATTCCAGGCAACACTGTAGAAAGCACAGACATCTTTTGGTCTTTTTTTTGGGGGGGGGGGGGGGGGGGGGGGGCGCAGTCCAGACTGGCCTTGATTTCAAGGTCCACGGACAACGATGTTTTGGTCCCGTCCAAATCTTAACCAGTCATAGACGTCTGTATCTACAATTAACCTGCTTTCTAAGTCTGGAAAACAGAGATGTCCATACATTTTGTCTTTTCAACTTTTCATTCAGAACCAAAAACAAACCTGATTTCTAAGTCTGGAAAAACATTTTTTTTTTTCAACATCCAGAAAATATGCCTTTTCAACGTGATTTTTCTTACTGGCTCAATTCTAATTTTGTGGGGCAGCGTTTTTTGCTCTTGCCTAGGGCGGCAGAAGGGCTACAACCGACTCCGGTCCCATGATACATGAGCTGAAATAAAAGATTACAGAAATGTTCTATATGCACAAAAAGCTTATTTAAGTTTTTAGGGAGCGTGCAATTGGCATGCTGACTGCAGGAATGTCCACCAGAGCTGTTGCCAGAATATTTAATGTTCAATTCTCTACCATATGCTGCCTACAACATTGTTTTAAAGAATTTGGCAGTATGCTCAACTGGCCTCACAACCGCAGACCATGTGGAACCACACCAGCCCAGGACCTCCACATCCGGCTTCTTCACCTGCGGGATCGTCTGAGACTAGCCACCCAGACAGCTGATGAAACTGAAGAGTATTTCTGTCAGTAATAAAGCCCTTTTGTGAGTAAAAACTAATTCTGATTGGCTGGGCCTTGCTCCCAAGTGGGTAGGCCTATGCCTTCCCAGGCCCACATATGGCTGTGCCCTTACCCAGTCATGTGAAATACATAGATTAGGGCCTAATTAACTTATTTCAATTGGCAGATTTCCTTATATAAACTGTAACTCTGTAAAATCGTTGAAATTGTTGCGTGTTGCTTATGGGTGTTCAGTGTAGTTTAGTATAAATCAGCAAAAATAAATCCTGCACCACCTGTCAAAAAATAGTTCCACTGTCCCTGACTGAAGCCTACAGTGCATGCTGCGCATATAGTCAGGTGGATGGTTTATTAGCAATTGCGGTGAACAAACAGCTGACCCGCGCACTACTAGCGAGCATGCCGTGAGAATGTGTGTGAGTGTCTGTGAAGCCTAAAGAGCCTGAGGTCCCGTGAGGCTGCAGAGAGCCCTGAAAGTCAGTGCTGTGAACAAGTGGGCACCATTAGAGCCAAGGCTTTTAGCCTGATCTGTTCTGTTGGCTCAGCACCACTCACCTACTAACTAATCAATAAAGGGGAATAGGACCAAACTTCTCTTCAGGACAGGACTCATACTTACTGTACAGCTAACATTCACATTCACTTTCTGCCTCTATGCACACACACACCCACACGGGGACACACACACACACACACACACACACACACACACACACACACACACACACACACACTTTCTCTCTCTTTCTCTCTTTCATTCTTTGTCAATCACACACTCACATATGCACCTCCTGGCCATACAGAAGCAGTATGGTATGAAAGTCTGCTTTTCAGAAGTTTCCAAAGAATTTTGTCCTTACTTGCAGTCCAAGGAAAACCATTTGCTGTATGCCAGTCCCAGTGCCCAGTATAATGGTGTCAGAGCAGCTGTTTCAGAATGGGCTTCAGTTGCATAATAACTGGTTTGGAAAACGTCCCATTGATTCGGATTATCATCGTTTGCACCTTGCCATAACCTTTGAAGAGTAGCTCATTCTCATTCAAAACAGCACAGTTGGCTACAATGCATGGATGATCAGAAGGTAAATGTTGTCCATTAGGGCTGTCTTTCTGTCAGAAGTATAACCCACATGTGATGTCCATTTAGCATTGGGCTAGACTCTCATTCCAGCAGACACACAGACCCATTAGAAAGGAGGAGCACAGAGACAGACAGACAGTTTGTCTCATCAGAAAGCAGACAGGTTGTCTCATCAGAAAGCAGACCGTTTGTCTCATCAGAAAGCAGACAGTTTGTCTCATCAGAAAGCAGACAGTTTGTCTCATCAGAAAGCAGACAGTTTGTCTTATCAGAAGCAGACAGTTTGTCTCATCAGAAAGCAGACAGTTTGTCTCATCAGAAGCAGACAGTTTGTCTCATCAGAAAGCAGACAGTTTGTCTCATCAGAAGCAGAAAGTTTGTCTCATCAGAAAGCAGACAGTTTGTCTCATCAGAAGCAGACAGTTTGTCTCATCAGAAAGCAGACAGTTTGTCTCATCAGAAAGCAGACAGTTTGTCTCATCAGAAGCAGACAGTTTGTCTCATCAGAAAGCAGACAGTTTGTCTCATCAGAAAGCAGACAATTTGTCTCATCAGAAAGCAGACAGTTTGTCTCATCAGCTAGACTCAGACAGTAGGAACAATGTGTGGGCGTCTGGTTGTAAGCTCAGCAACATTAACTAATCACCCCAGTCTGTCTGATCTGTGTGTGTGTGTGTGTGTGTGTGTGTGTGTGTGTCTGATGTCAGCTTTCATGTGTAAACAATGGTGAACCTGCATTAACTAAACGACCCGGCTTTCAGTGTAATCTGTTCCTAGAAAACACCATTAGAGATGATGAAGAGAGGGCCTGCAGTATGTGTGTGTGTGTGTGTGTGTGTGTGTGTGTGTGTGTGTGTGTGTGTGTGTGTGTGTGTGTGTGTGTGTGTGAGATAGACCTCTAACACACACTTGAGTGTGTGTGTGTGACTGTGTGTGTCTGAGTGTGTGTGTCTGAGTGGGTTATCTAAGTGTGTGGCCTGCAGTGAGGGAGATGGATGCAGTGAGAGGAATCGCAGCAGGGGACATGTCTCTCCATCTCCAAAGTGTGTATAGAAACACAATGCCATCAGTTTCCCTCACTATCCAGAGCTCCTTTGTATTGTAGTGTGCGTGCGTGCGTGCGTTTTTCACGTACGTCTTCCCATCGATGTTGTTGTTCACACACACACACGGAGAGAAGAGAGAACCAATTATGGAATGGCTCTATAGCTATATCTCCCACATACGAGACTGAGAGGCACAATGCAGAAACCAATAGAGATTGGGACCTCCATCTATGACGCCGGTGAGGGTCAATGGGAAGGCTGACCTGTGTGTGTTTGTGTACGGGTGTGAGATTCCTGGTGGCATCAGTTCCATGTTGGAAATGCTCCAGCCATTTGTGTTAGTATTTATTCATTGGCTACTCTTCCTGGGGTCCAAACAAAGCAAAGCACCAACATGACGTATAAAACAACAGATATAACAGTGAACTATGTTTGTACTGAATGAGCTAAAGATAAAACTGTACATCCTATAACATCCCTACACCACCACATGTCCACAACACAAAATGTTCAGTACCAGCAGACAACAATCACAATGTGTGCGTACGCATGTCTGTACCTTTGTGCGTGTCTCTTCACAATCCCTTTTGTTCCATAAGGTGTATTTAAAAAAAGTATAATCTGATTCTACTGCTTGCATCAGTTACCTGATGTGGAATAGAGTTCCATGTAGCCATGGCTCTATGTAGTACTGTGCGCCTTCCATAGTCTGTTCTGGACTTGGGAACTGTGAGGAGACCTCTAGTGGCATGTCGTGTGGGGTATGCGTGAGTGTCCGACCTGTGTGCCAGTATTTTAAACAGACAGCTCGGTACATTCAGCTTGTCAACACCTCATACAAAAAACAGTAATGATGAAGTTAATCTCTCTTCCACTTTGAGCCATGAGAGATTGACATGCATGTCATTAATGTTAGCTCTCCGTGTTCTTTTAAGGGCCAGCCGTGCTGCCCTGTTCAGAGTCAACTGCAATTTTCCTAAGTCCCTCTTTGTGGCACCTGACCACACAACTGAACAGTAGTCCAGGTGCGACAAAACTAGGGCCTGTAGGACCTGCCTTGTTGATAGTGCTGTTAATAAGGTAGAGTAACGCTTTATTATGGACAGACTTTTCCCCATCTTAGCTTCTGTTGTATCAATATGTTTTGATCATGACAGTTTACAATCCAGGGTTACTCCAAGCAGTTTAGTCACCTCAACTTGCTCAATTTCCACATTATTCATTACGAGACGTAGTGAATTATTTGTCCCAATACAATGCTTTTAGTTTTGGAAATATTTAGGACTAGTTTATTCCTTGCTATTCATTCCCAAAACTAACTGCAGCTCTTAGTTAAATGTTGCAGTCATTTCAGTCACTGTAGTAGCTGATATGTATAGTGTTGAGTCATCCACATACTGTACATAGACACACTGGCCTTACACAATGCCAGTGGCATGTTGTTAGTAAAGATTGAAAAAAGCAAGGGGCCTAAACAGCTACCCTGGGGAATTCCTGATTCTACCTGGATTACTGTATGTTGGAGAGGCTTCCATTAAAGAACACCCTCTGTGTCCTGTTAGACAGGTAACTCTTCATCCACATGATAGCAGTGGGTTTAAAGCCATAGCACATACGTTTTTCCAGCAGCAGACTATGATCGATAATGTCAAAAGCTGCACTGAAGTCTAACAAGCCCCCACAATAATTGTATCATTAATTTCTCTCAGCCAATCATCAGTCTTTTGTGTAAGTGCTGTGCTTGTTGAGGGTCCTTCCCTATAAGCGTGCTGAAAGTCTGTTGTCAGTTTGTTTACTGTGAAATAGCTTTGTATCTGGTCAAACACCATTTTTCCCAGAAGTTTACTAAGGGTTGATAACAGGCTGATTGGTTGGCTTTTTGAGCCAGTAAAGGGTGTTTTACTATTATTGGGTAGTGGAATGACTTCAACTTCACTCCAGGCCTGAGGGCACACACTTTCTACTAGGCTTAAATTGAAGATGTGGCAAATAGGAGTGGCAACATCGTCCGCTATTGTCCTCAGTAATTTTCCATCCAGACTGTCAGACCCCGGTGGCTTGTCATTGTTGATGGACAACAATAACTTCTTCCACACTGTCTTTACGGAATTCAAAACTTCAATGCTTGTCTTTCATAATTTGGTCCGATATACTTGGATGAGTAGTGTCAGCGTTTGTTCCTGGTATGTCATCCCTAAGTTTGCTTATCTTGCCAATGATAAAAGTCATTATAGTAGTTGGCATATGAGCCATCTGATTCAATGAATGATGGAGCCGAGTTGGCTTTTCCCCCCAAAATGTAGTGAAAGGTGCTCCAAAGCTTTTTACTCTCATTCTTTATATCATTTATCTTTGTTTCATAGTATAGTTTATTTTTATTCAGTTTAGTCACATGACTTTTTTATTTGCAGTACGTTTGCCAATCAGTTGGGCTGCCAGACTTATTTGCCATTCCTTTTGCCTCATCCCTCTCAACCGTACAATTTTTCAATTCCTCATCAATCCATGGAGATTTACTCATTTTTACAGTCATTTTCTTAATGGGTGCGTGCTTATTAGTAACTGGAATAAGCAATTGCATAAATGTGTCAAGTGCAGCGTCTGGTTGCTCCTTATTACACACCATAAGCCAGCAAATAATCTTTACATCATCAACATATGAATCACTACAAAACTTATTGTATGACCTCTTAAACACTATATTAGGCCCAGAATTTGGAAATTAGTTTTTTCTAGATATGGTTATTATATTGTGATTACTACATGCTATGGATTTGGATACTGCTTTAAAGCACATTTCTGAAGCATTAGTAAAGACGTGATCAATACTGTACGTGTTGATAATTTAATTCCTGTGCTGTTTGTAAATAAATCAAATCAAATCAAATTTAATTATATAGCCCTTCGTACATCCGCTGATATCTCAAAGTGCTGTACAGAAACCCAGCCTAAAACCCCAAACAGCAAGCAATGCAGGTGTTGAAGCAAATACCTGGATAGGTTGACTGACAACCTGAAACAGGTTCCAGGCACTGGTTACAGTTTGAAATTGTTTCTTGAGTGGGCAGTTTGATGACGTCTCTTCCTACTGAATGCCCCGCGGCTACGTTTCTTCTTATCACTTTACACATTTATGTTGGGATTCCACCTGTCTAGACGTCATTTGTCTGATGATGCACGAGTGGAGGAGAGTCCAAATTTGGTTTCCACATTTCCTTTCCACCCAAGGAGGTGAGCTAAACCAATTGAGAACCCTTGCCTGTGTGTGTGTGTGTGTGTGTGTGCGTGTGTGTGTGTGTGTGTGTGTGTGTGTTTATGTGTGTGTTTATGTGTGTGTGTGTAAAAGAGAGAGAGAGTGTGTGTGTGTGTGTGTGTATGTGTGTGTGTTTATGTGTGTGTGTGTGTTTATATGTGTGTAAAAGAGAGAGAGAGAGAGAGTGTGTGTGTGTGTGTGTGTGTGTGTGTGTGTGTGTGTGTGTGTGTGTGTGTGTGTGTGTGTGTGCGTGTGTGTCCCCCCGTGTCCGTGTGTGTGTGTGTGTGTTTGGTGTATCATCATGTATGCTCCACTCCCTCCGGACTAAAACTCGCCCTTCTTTGTACCCCCTCTGTTTCTCTCTTCCTCTCTTCCCTTCTTTCTGTCCTCCATTCACCTCCCCCACTCTTTCATGGGTGTGTGCGTGTGTGCGTGTGTGTGTAATGAAAAAGCTCACATACTTGCCATCTGTAAAGCATCTATTCTAGGGCCCCGATATGTTGAACAAAGACAGAGGACCAAATCTGTTCTCCTCAGTCAAACTGTGAGGAAGACAAGAAACAATGTTAGATCGAAGAGAAGTGACAGTCAGTAGATAGATGGCCACACTGCAGGGAAGCATTGAATGTGCTGAAGTCTCTCTTGTTTTTAATGGATCATTGTAACTATTAGCAAGGCAATAGCCCTGTCGGGAGGAGGAGGAGGAAGATAATTGTAAAATTGACATAATTTGTCTATGGTTATCTAACAGGAAAAATTTACAAGGAGAATATGATTTATAAACAATGTTCTTCTTTTATTTTGATCTCAGAAGATACTTTTTACAACGGAGAAAAGAGAATTGAAGGGAACATGTCACATGGCTCATTGTACTGAAGCTGGCATACTGGGTTCTTTGTGTGTGGACCGAGATATTTAATTTAGCCTGAACGAAGAGTGAAGAATTATACTAATTTCACACACACTGAGAAGGACTGTGGATTTACAGAGGCAACTAGCTTTGATGTAGAAACACTTACAAATTGAGTCACACTGAAAAAGCTTTACACAAGACTAATGTATGCAAACCAGACTACGATAGTGAGATAATCTCTCTCTCTCTCTGTCATGAAGAATCAGGCAAAAGAGGTCAAACCACTTCCACCTTCACATAACAACCAGTTCACACATTTCCAGGGCCATTGTCATTCCCCGTCTGTAGTCAACGTGACAGTAGAGGGTCAGTGGTTAGAGGTCAGGGGTCAGGGAGATGGATGGGAAGAGAGGGTCATTTAGGGCCTCACCATAGATGAAAGACCACAGCCACACATCAACACATCTTACCGGAAAGGAAGACTTGGGGATGGCGGGACGGGGGAAGGAGATAAGAGATCAAAAATCGATGATGTAACCAAAAGATGGCAGCCACACATCTCACAGGAAAGACTATCCCAGGCTGAGGCCTGAGGAATGGAGAAGGATAGGAAAAGGGGAAGGGGATAAGACAAAAAGCAAAGCTATAACCAGACAAAGATCTTCCGGTCCATAGGATTAAAGAGAATCCCCCCCCCCCCACCTCGCGCTTCCCATGTCCCACATCACTGAAGAACAGAAAATCCTGTCTAGGATGGACATGGGTGTTTAAAAAAAAAATGTATTGAGGGGGGGTTACTGTTGAAGAAGGGGGAGAGAGGGGACGGTTACTGTTGAAGGAGGGGGAGAGAGGGGACGGTTACTGTTGAGGGAGGGGGAGAGAGGGGAAGGTTACTGTTGAGGGAGGGGGAGAGAGGGGACGGTTACTGTTGAGGGAGGGGGAGAGAGGGGATGGTTACTGTTGAGGGAGGGGGAGAGGGGAAGGTTACTGTTGAGGGAGGGGGAGAGAGGGGATGGTTACTGTTGAGGGAGGGGGAGAGAGGGGATGGTTACTGTTGAGGGAGGGGGAGGGAAGGGAAGGTTACTGTTGAGGGAGGGGGAGAGAGGGCATGGTTACTGTTGAGGGAGGGGGAGAGAGGGGAAGGTTACTATTGAGGGAGGGGGAGAGAGGGGAAGGTTACTGTTGAGGGAGGGGGAGAGAGGGGAAGGTTACTGTTGAGGGAGCGGAGAGAGGGGAAGGTTACTGTTGAGAGAGGGGATGCTGGTCATCCAGCTCTATGGTTATCCAGATCTGTGGTTATCTAGCTCTATGGTCATCCAGCTCTATGGTTATCCAGCTCTATGGTTATCTAGCTCTATGGTCATCCAGCTCTATGGTTATCTAGCTCTATGGTCATCCAGCTCTATCGTTATCTAGCTCTATGGTCATCCAGCTCTATGGTCATCCAGCTCTATGGTCATCCAGCTCTATGGTTATCCAGCTCTATGGTTATCCAGCTCTATGGTTATCTAGCTCTATGGTTATCTAGCTATATGGTCATCCAGCTCCATGGTTATCCAGCTCTATGGTTATCCAGCTCTATGGTTATCCAGCTCTATGGTTATCCAGCTCTATGGTCATCCAGCTCTATGGTTATCCAGCTCTGGGGTTATCCAGTTCTATGGTTATCCAGCTCTATGGTTATCTAGCTCTATGGTTATCCAACTCTATGGTCATCCAGCTCTATGGTTATCTAGCTCTATGGTTATCTAGCTCTATGGTTATCTAGCTCTATGGTTATCTAGCTCTATGGTTATCCAGCTCTATGGTCAACCAGCTCTATGGTTATCCAGCTCTATGGTCATCCAGCTCTATGGTTATCCAGCTCTGGGGTTATCCAGTTCTATGGTTATCTAGCTCTATGGTTATCTAGCTCTATGGTTATCCAGCTCTTGGGTTATCCAGCTCTGGGGTTATCTAGCTCTATGGTTATCTAGCTCTATGGTTATCCAGCTCTGGGGTTATCTAGCTCTATGGTTATCTAGCTCTATGGTTATCCAGCTCTATGGTCATCCAGCTCTGTGGTTATCTAGCTCTATGGTTATCCAGCTCTATGGTTATCCAGCTCTATGGTTTTCCAGTTCTATGGTTATCTAGCTCTATGGTTATCCAGCTCTATGGTTATCCAGCTCTATGGTAATCTAGCTCTATGATTATCCAGATCTATGGTTATCTAGCTCTATGGTTATCCATATCTATGGTTATCTAGCTCTATGGTTATCTAGCTCTATGGTTATCTAGCTCTATGGTTATCCAGCTCTATGGTTATCCAGCTCTATGGTCATCCAGCTCTATGGTTATCCAGCTCTGGGGTTATCCAGTTCTATGGTTATCCATATCTATGGTTATCTAGCTCTATGGTTATCCAGCTCTATGGTTATCTAGCTCTATGGTCATCCAGCTCCATGGTTATCTAGCTCTATGGTTATCTAGCTCCATGGTTATCCAGCTCTATGGTTATCCAGCTCCATGGTTATCCAGCTCTATGGTTATCCAGCTCTATGGTTATCTAGCTCTATGGTTATCCAGCTCTATGGTTATCCAGCTCTATGGTTATCCAGCTCTATGGTTATCCAGCTCTATGGTTATCCAGCTCTATGGTTATCCAGCTCTATGGTTATCTAGCTCCATGGTTATCCAGCTCTATGGTTATCCAGCTCTATGGTTAACCAGCTCTATGGTTATCCAGCTCTATGGTTATCTAGCTCTATGGTTATATAGCTCTATGGTTATCTAGCTCTATGGTTATCCAGTACTTAGCTAGCTGGATTTATCCCTCCAAACTTTGACTCCCGTCTCTGTCTTCTATTGATTTTGTTGTGGTTAGCGGTGGTTCAACATCTGTCCCTGCATATGTGTGTCTGCTGCTGCCCTTTGCCTTAGTTAAACTCCCATCCATCAATATGGAGACCTGAGAAATCCCAGTGGTTGACTTAGAGAGCATATCATTCATTCACGAGCCCTGACTTCTCTTGACCGGTTATGTAACCTTTGCCCCCCTCCATCTCTGTCTTTCTCTCTCCCTCCAACTGCTCTGATGCCACTTCTCTCCAGCTGATCCTGTGCTGCTTCCAACCGTGTCAAAATCAAATCAAATAAGATTTTTCACATGGCCCGATATACAACAGGTGTAGACTTACAGTGAAATGCTTACTTACAAGCCCCTAACCAACAATGCAGTTAAGTTTTAAAAAAAAGATAGATAAGTAAAAAATAAAAAATAAAAATACATTTAAGAACAGCAGTAGAGAGGCTATATACAGGGGGTACCGGTACAGAGTCAATGTGCGGGGGTGTAGGTTAGTCAAGGTAATTGAGGTAATATGTACATGTAAGTAGAGTTAAAGTGACGATGCATAGATAATAAACAGAGAGTAGCAGCAGTGTAAAAGAGGGGGGGACAATGCAAATAGTCTGGGTAGCCATTTGATTAGCTGTTCAGGAGTCTTATGGCTTGGGGGTAGAAGCTGTTCAGAAGCCTCTTGGACCTAGACTTGTGTGTGGTTGTTTGAGTATGAGGTTGGATATTGTGGTGGAAAATCATTCAGTTTCCGTTTAAAAAAAATTGACAATTAAGTATCTATTCAATTCTTCCTCCCACTGTCCTTCTTTAAATGTCTCTCTCTCTTTCCCTCCTTTCTGTCTCTCTCCAGACTCATACTCAGCGGCGGGCAGCGAGGGTAGCATCTCCACCTCCGTGGCGTCCCTGCCCCCGACCCTGACGGCGTCCATTAGCTCCGCCCCCAACTCCCCGGGCTCGCGGCGTTCCGTCAGCACCCTGAAGAGGTGGCTGACCAATCCCGTCCGCAAGCTGAGCGCCGGGGCCGTCAACATCACCACCAGCGCCAAGGGGGAGCGGCAGGACAGGAAGTTGGATGGGGGAAGCAAGCCCCCTCCGCCTATTCCACCCCCACGCCACAGTCATGGCCTGGGCCTGGGCCTGGGAGGGCTGGGGCTGGCCAGCCCCCTGGGATCAGAGGACCACCTCACCACTGTACTACCCATCACACACACAGAGATGGTGAGTGGAGAGGCGTTGCTAAGCACCAGTGTTCAGACTAGGGTACATAGACCTACATACATACCGGTGGAGGCTGCTGAGGGGAGGGCAGCTCATAATAATGTCTGGAGCGGAGGAAATGGAACGGCATCAAGCCGTGTGTTCGATGTATTTGACAGCATTCCACCAACTCCGCTCCAGCCGTTACCGCGAGCCTGTCCTCCCCAATTGAGATGCCACCAACCTCCTGTGACACATACAGGTATGTACATATGTCATATATGGACAATGGCAAGTGACAGATTTGAAATGTGCCTCCTCAAGAGTAAACTCATCCGTATTCTCTGTAAAATTGCCACAGTGTTCGACATACAGTAGCTAAATATACATATATCATATCACAAGATAGCATAGGCTTATGAACAGGCTCAAGAGCAAATAGACAAATGATTGTTTAGTACAGCTGCCTGTCAAACACAGATCTACAACTCTTCCCGTGTAAATATATAGCGGTGCCAGCTTCCCCATAGATAAACAGTATGTTTTATCTCTACTTACCTTCCCTGACCACAGCCTATTGACAGTACAATGCCTCGCCTAGGAAGACTATGAATGACTGCTGCGTTGTAAACACACGGTGGACGGTGGGATAGCTATGGCAGGGGTGATGCTGCTCGTTACGCATCAACAGCACCCTGCCCTTTCACCTCTGGGGACGTTTCTGACCCAGTCACAGCGTAAACACTGACTCACGTCGATGTGTTGAGTGATTTTGCTGTGTTATGTTGAGTAACGATGTTCCTTCTGTCTAGCTGCGTGTGTATGTGTGTGCTCATGAGGTGTGCGTGTGTGTGTGTGTTGTAGGAGTGCAGGTATAATTTGGCCAGTCCTGAGGATCTCTCCCCGGCAACCCTAAACTCTCCCAGCTACCTGTCTGACTCGCTACAAGGCTGTACTTCACTGGCCTACACACATGTGAGTCAACACGCGTGCACGCGCACACACACACACGCACGCACGCACGCACACACATGCACGCACACACACACACTCTAAGTTCACACCTACAGCCCCGTGTAACAGAAGTGGTGTGGGGAATCATGTTTGCTTGTTGACAATCTTTGCCTGAGACCTGACAACTTGTCTTAGCCCACCCGAGCAAATGCCTTAGGTCTAGGAGGCTTAACAAGGTAGCTACGGTCATGCAATCTATCTAATCAACAGGGTCAGAGAGCACATACTCAGTCAACGTATCCAACCTGAGAAAACACAATAAATTGTACTGAACTGATGAAGAAATGAATTGGTCATCCATCGATGGTATTGGCTGTTGCTGCTCAGTGTGTAGGGTTAGGGGAGATAGTCATGATTTTCTCTGGGGAAAACCCAGACAGGGAGGCGATAGCCCCCGAGACAGACCTGGATATGAAAGGAAGTCCCCCCCCCCCCCCCCCCCAAACGGGCCCATACAGGTCTCTGGTCGAAAGTAGTGCACTAATATGTAGGGAACAGGGTGCCATTCAGGACGCACACCCTTGTTAGGGTTCCGTGTGGTGGACGCTTCGCATTCAGCTGCAAAGAACATGCCTCCAGATGAAGAGGAAACGGCACGGAGGAGAAAAAGGACGGAAGATGCCGTGTTCCCGGGAACGGCAGAGTCTAGACGATGGCTGTGCTCTTTCATTTACACATCAAACACTGGGAATGATGTGTGAACGGCAACAGCAAATGGGATAGATGGTATTTGAACCGAGACGGTTGGTAAGGGGGCCAAGTTAAAGATAGTGGATACTGTGTCAGGTAGACGTAAGAGAGACATGACTAACTGGAATCTTACCGGTTTTGACAAAGCTTTTAAAACTCAGTGAACAAGGGAGCTACAGTGGCAAGAAAAAGTATGTGAACCCGTTGGAATTACCTCGATTTCTGAGTAAATTGTTCATCAAATTTGATCTGACCTTCATCTAAGTCACAACAATAGACCAACACAGTGTACTTAAACTAATAACACACAAATGATTGTATTTTTCTTGTCTTTATTGAATACATCATTTAAACATTCACATTGTAGGTTGGAAAAAATATGTGAAGCCCTAGGCTGATGACTTCTCCAAAAGCTAATTGGAGTCAGGAGTCAACTAACCTGAAGTCCAATCATTGAAATGAGATTGGAGATGTTGGTTAGAGTTGCCCTGCCCTATATTAAACACTCACAAAATGTGAGTTTGCTATTCACAAGAAGCATTGCCTGATGTGAATCATGCCTCGAACAAAAGAGATCTCAGAAGACCTAAGATTAAGAACTGTTGCCTTGCATAAAGCTGGAAAGGGTTACAAAAGTATCTCTAAAAGACAAATTGTCTATAAATGGAGAAATTTCAGCACTGTTGTTACTCTCCCTAAGAGTGGCCGTCCTGCAAAGATGACTGAAGGAGCACAGCGCAGAATGCTCAATGAGGTTAAGAAGAATCCTAGAGTGTCAGCTAAAGACTTACAGAAATCTCTGGAACATGCTCACATCTCTGTTGACGAGTCTACGATACGTAAAACGCTAAACAAGAATGGTGTTCATGGGAGGACACCACGGAAGAAGCCACAGCTGTCCCAAAAAAACATTGCTGCACATCTGAAGTTTGCAAAAGAGCACCTGGATGTTCCACAGCGCTTCTGGCAAAATATTCTGTGGACAAATGAAGCTACAGTTGTGTTGTTTGTAATGAAGACACAACACTATGTGTGGAGATAAAAAGACAGAACAGCAACATCAAAACCTCATCCCAACTGTAAAGTATGGTGGAGGGAGCATCATGGTTTGGGTCTGCTTTGCTGCCTCAGGGCCTGGACAGCTTGCTATCATCGATGGAAAAATGAATTACCAAGTTTATCAATACTTTTTGCAGGAGAATGTAAGGCTCCTGAGTGGCGCAGCAGACTAAGGCACTGCATCTCAGTGCTAGAGACATCACTGCAGTCCCTGGTTTGAATCCAGGCTGTATCACATCCGGCCATGATTGGAAGTCCCATAGGGCGGCCCATAATTGGCCCAGCTTTGTCTGGGTTTGGCCGGGGTAGGCCGTCATTGTAAATCAGATAATTGTTCTTGACTGACTTGCCTAGTTAAATAAAGGTTCAATAAAACATGTAAAAAATAAACATCTGTCCACCAATTGAAGGACAACAGAAGTTGGGTGATGCAACAGGACAATGACCCAAAACACAGAAGTAAATCAACAAGCTTCTACAGAAGAAAATATGCCTTCTGGAGTGGCCCAGTCCTGACCTCAACCCAATTGAGATGCTGTGGCATGACCTCAAGAGAGTGGTTCACACCAGACATCACAAGAATATTGCTGAAATGAAACAGTTTTGTAAATGGTCAAAATTCCTCCTGACCGTTGTGCAGGTCTGATCCGCAACTACAGAAAACATTTGGCTGAGGTTGTTGCTTCCAAAGGAGGGTCAACCTGCTATTAAATCCAAGGTTTCACACACATTTTCCAACCTGCACTGTGAATATTTACACAGTATGTTCAATAAAGACATGAAAACGTAGAATTGTTTGTGTGTTATTAGTTTAAGCAGACTGTGTTTGTCTATTGTTGTGACTAAGATGAAGATCAGATCCAATTGTACGACCAATTTAAGCAGAAATCCAGGTAATTCCAAAGGGTTCACATACTTTTTCTTGCCACTGTATATCTGAACTTGTCCAATAAGAACACAGATCTTCGTATTCCGTTGCAAAACGTTTTGTTACAGTGTGCCCTACTAAACATAACGCAGGTGCACCAGACCACCCCATCAGCCTGCTAAGTGTGTTATTCCCCTCCAGTTCTGGCTGTGGGAATAAGAACTCAGTCATAATAACAGTCAGTCATAAGGCTCTGGTGTCAGGATTACACACAGACAGAGACAGGGGAGAGAAGGAAAGGAGATCACTGGTTCCGTCTGTCCTGTCAGGGACAAGGTGGAGAGAGAGGGACAGGGAGAAAGAGAGACATGGGAGTGAGCGAAGGATAGGGAGAGAGTGAGACAGAAGGGGGGGGGGGACAGGAGAGAGTGTGAGAGAGAATAAGAAAAATAGAGAGAAAGGAAGACGCGGATTAATGTATGTAGGTCAGTCATCTCGGGGTCACGGCTTCTGTCATTCTGCATTCTCTCTCTCTCTCTCTCTCTCTCTCTCTGTTTTTGTCTTCTGACCACCCACAGGAGATAAAAGATTAGACTTTCATTCTGCCAACATCTTATTCTCATTCACTCTTACACACATTCTAGTAACTTCCCTTTCTCTTTATCTCAGATACAGTACATTCTGCTTAGTGCTTACCCTATTTCCTGCTCTCCCTCTCCCTCTTCATTCAGGATACTGCTAATCTGACCTAACATTCCGACAGAGGCCCGGTTTGATCAATTGTTTATTATTTGATGGTCAACGGAAAATTCCTAGACTGACTTCAGTCAAACAGTCAAAAAATGTTGTACTGTTAACCAAGGAACGGTAGTGAAATGACTATAATGTACCAAGAGTTATAGCTCCGCTTGCTCTAGTCATCAAATGGTATTTCCTTCCTCTCTTCAGGAGAGATCAACTTTTGTCTGGACTGTACTGTCTGGATGCACTTTGAGAGATTTCGAGTTTCTCCTTCAAGTAGGAAAAGGCAGAAGAAGAAAAAAGAGTTTGGATAGTTCTTAGAATAGAATTTTAGCACCGTGCACGCCCACAAGCATAAACAACTGGCACGCCCGCACCGCACGCTAACGCGCACACACTACCTCCACCTCACGAAGGCATGGTCTCCCTGTAGGAACCACATCCGCCGTGATATCGGCTTCCGTTGAACTTTTGGAAAGCAAAAATAGAGGAGTAAAAATAGAGGATGCGAGAAAGAGAGAGTTCTTTCCTGTGGGCTTCCGCCAGAGCAGAGGACATCTGGTAAGGATCAGGATCGGCCAGTCAGGGAGCGTCCTGTCAGCCAGGGTAGAGCTAGGGCTGGAGGATTCCTAACAGGGCAGGAAAGCTAGGACACACACACGGGCGGCCAGGCCGACACACACACACACCCACTGTGTACACTACATCTTAAGTAAAAGGTCACATTTCCAGAAGTTGATGGGAAATAAAAGGCCACAGGTGAATATATACTGTCGCTATGCCGAGGAGTCTGGCCGGGAGTAAACATTTGAACAAATAGCGGCTGAACAGGCTGAACCAGGCCAGAGGGCAGGGGCGGTGGTGAACTAGAGAAAGTAGCCTCCATCCATCAGGGAGACCGGCAGAGGAGTCAGAGGGATTCGTTTTTTATTAAGTATTTATTAAGGATCCCCATTACTCTTCCCAGTGTCCAGCAACATTAAGGCAGTTATATACCATTTCAAATATTACATGACATTACATTTCATAACACTTTTCACAACACATTAACTGTGTGCCCTCAGGCCACTACTCTACTACCACATAAACTGCATGTTCAAAAGTATGTGGACACCTGCTCATCGAACGTCTCATTCCAAAATCATGGGCATTATAAAACCCCTTTGTTGCTATAACAGCTTCCACTAGATGTCTTTCCACTAGATGTTGGAACATTGCTGTGGGGACTGGCTCACAGTCAGTGTTCCAATTCAGCCCAAAGGTGTTCGATGGGGTTGACGTCAGGGCTCTATGCAGGCGAGTCAAGTTCTACAAAACTGATCTCAACAAACCATTTCTGTATGGACCTCGCTTTGTGCACCGGGGCATTGTCGTGCTGAAACAGGAAAGGGCCTTCCCCAAACTGTTGCCACAAAGTTGTAGTGTTAAGATTTGCCTTCACTGGAACTGAGGGGCCTAAACCAAACCATGAAAAACAGCCCCAAACCATTATTCCTCCTCCACCAAACTTTACAGGTGCCACTATGCATTCAGGCAGGTAGCGCTCTCATGGCATCCGCCAAACACAGATTTGTCCGTTGGACTGCCAGATGATTAAGCGTGAAAAATCATTCCAGAGAACGTGTTTCCACTGCTCCAGAGTCAATGGCGGCAAGCTTTACACCACTCCAGCCGAAGTTTGGCCTTGCACATGGTGATCTTAGGCTTGTGTACGGCTGCTCGGCCATGGAAACCCATTTCATGAGGCTCCCGACAAACAATTATTGTGCTGGCATTGCTTCCAGAGACAGTTTGGAGCTCGGTAGTGAGTGTTGCAACCGAGGACAGACAATTTTAAGCGCTACGGCTACGCACAATCAGGCCTTTGTGGCAGAGGGTCCAGACGAAAGCCACTCCTCAGTAAAAGGCTCGACAGCCCGCTTGGAGTTTGCCAAAGGCACCTAAATACTCTCAGGCCATGAGAAACAAGATTCTCTGGTCGGATGAAACCAAGATTGAACTCTTTGGCCTTGATGCCAAGCATCACATCTGGAGGAAACCTGGAACCATCCCTACGGTGAAGCATGGTGGTGGCAGCATCATGCTGTGTTTTTTTTTCAGCGGCAGGGACTGGGAGACTAGGACCGAGGGAAAGATGAACGGAGCGAAGTACAGAGAGATCCTTGATGAAAACCTGCTCCAGAGCATTCAGGACCTCAGACTGGGGCAAAGGTTCACCTTCTAACAGGACAACGACCCTAAGCACACAGCCAAGACAATGCAGGAGTGGCTTCGGGAGTCTTTGAATGTCCTTTAGTGTCCCAGCCAGAGCCTGCTCTAACATTTCTGGAGAGACCTGAAAATAGCTGTGTAGCAACGCTCCCCATCCAACCTGACAGAGCTTGAGAGGATCTGCAGAGAAGAATGGAACAAACTCCCCAAATACAGGTGTACCAAGCGTGTAGCGTCATATCTGAGAAGACTATGCTGTAATCGGTGCCAAAGGTGCTTCAACAAAGTACCTGAGTAAAGGGTCTGAATAGAGTCTGTAGAGTGCATTTAGGATGCAGGTGTTTGATTAGTTGTGTACTGTGGGTCAAAGTCAAGGGAAGATGGGCACGGCCGGAACATGGAGGCCTAGAAGTGTGGACAAACCGAGGGTTTACTCAGTCACGAGCGAATGAGTAAGGCAGAATGAAAGCTGATGAATGCTGAACGACATTGCTCAACTAAGAAGGGAGACTTGCACAAGAAAAGGAGTGGTTTGCGGACCATTTAAACAGGGGAGTCCGTGTGTGTAAGTCTTCAGAAGGTTGACAAACACGCATTCGGTGCTATTGTAAGCAGAAGACCGTGGGCAATGAACAAAGAGGTGCTTATTTCTCACACAAGCATGACAGCGTATCTTACTGATCACACAAGCATTTCTGTAGAGTGTAGAGACACTGCTTCAATGTTCAAGAATCTCCAAGGGAATGTTTCTAAGTTCCGGGAAAGTAGCCTGTGAAAAGGCACTCATGTTTACCTCACCAACTCCATTGATTAGATCGCTGCGACATGTTTGTTTACTATGTCCCACTCTTCCTGAATTGATTGGGTGTGGATGTCATCAAGTGTATGATGACACAATGTTCAGTACTGTCTGGTCTAATTCACGCACTTAAAGAGAAGACGCCTGGTTATCCCTACTTCGTCTGATCTGGCGGACTCGGTAAACACAAATGCTTTGTTTGTAAATAATATCTGAGTGCTGGAGTGCGCCCCTAGATATCCTTGAATTTAAAAAAACAAGAAAATCGTGCCGTCTTGTTTGCTTGATAAAAGGGATTTGAAATGATTTACTCTTTTACTTTACATTTTAGAAATTACATTTACTTTTGATACTTAAATATATTTAAAACCACATACTTTAACACCTTTACTAAAGTAGGATTTTACTGGGTGACTTTCACTTTTACTTGAGTCAAGATATGTTTACTGTTACTCAAGTACGACAATTGGGTACTTTTCCCACCACTATCTCTGTGTTATCACTCTTTCTTTCATCCCTTTCATCCCACTCTTTCTTTCATATTCCCAGTTGCCTTGCCACGATTAAATGCAGTGGTAAGTGCTTTCAGTTTTGCCCAAATGCTGCCATCAATCCACAGTTTCTGGTTAGGGAAGGTTTTAATAGTCACAGTGGGTACAACATCTCCTATACACTTCCTTATAAACTCACTCACCGAGTCAGCGTATATACGTCAATGTTGTTCTCTGAGGCTACCCGGAACATATCCCGGTCCACGTGATCGAAGCAATCTTAAAGCGTGGAATCCAATTGGTCAGACCAGCGTTGGATAGACCTAAGTACGGGCGCTTCCTGTTTTAGTTTCTGCCTATAGGAGGGGAGCAACAAGATGGAGTCATGGTCAGATTTGCCATTAGGAGGGCAAGGGAGGGCTTGTGTGCATCGCGGAAGTTAGAGAAACAATGTTACTCGCTCGTGTACTGCAATTGATATGCTGATAGAATTTAGGTAGCCTTGTTCTCAAATTAGCTTTGTTAAAATCCCCAGCTACAATAAATGTAGCCTCAGGATATATGGTTTCCAGTTTGCATAAAGTCCAGTGAAGTTCCTTGATGGTCATCTTGGTATCACTTGCCAGGGGATATACACGGCTGTGACAATAAACAAGGAGAGTTCTCTTGGGAGATAATACAGTCGGCATTTGATTGTGAGGAATTCTAGGTCAGGTGAACAAAAGGACTTGAGTTCCTGTATGTTGTTACAATTACACCATGAGTCAATCATGAAACATACACCCCCGCCCTTCTTCTTACCGCAGAGATGTTTATTCCTGTCGGCGCGATGCACTGAAAATCCTGTTGGCTGTACCGACTCCGACAGCATGTCCCAAGCTAGCCATGTTTCCGTGAAACAGAGAGTGTTAAAATCCCGGACATCTCTTTGGAAAGCAACTCTTGCCCTGATTTCATCGACTTTGTTAACTAGGGACTGGACATTAGCGAGTAATATACTCCGAAGCGGGTGTTTGGTGTGCGGGCATCCGAAGACTCACTAGAAGACCGCTTCGACACCCTCTCCTCCGGCAGTGTTGTTTTGGGCCGGCCTCTGGAATCAGTTCAAATGCCCTGTGCAGACAAAGGATCCGCTTTGGGAAAGTCGTATACCTGGTCGTAATGCTGGTTGTGCTGGTAAGTTGAAGACTCTCTGATATCCAAAAGTTCTTTGCGGTTGTATGTAATGACACTTAAGATTTTCTGGGCTAACAATGTAAGAAATAATACATAAAAAAACAAAATACTGCACAGTTTCCTAAGGACAAGAAGCGAAGCTGCCATCTCTATCGGCGCGATGTTACTGATCTTGATGGCCCAAATTTGGGAGTCTGGCTCATGGACTACAAGTGGTGAAAGTAAGAACTACAATTGAAGACAAAAATGCAGTCAAAGAAGAGAAAATGATTCTGCCAACAATTTTATTGCGAGGACATAGGGACATACTAAGGTAAAAAAGGAACGTGAGCAAGTGTTTAAATGATCATTCAAATGAGTGCAGGATTTGAATAACTTGATAAAATGATGGAAGTGAACGCTGGAATTGAACAAATCATTTTGGAAATAGCAACCATTGGTATAGTACTAGAGTTAGAGGCTACAGAAGAGGATTTTGATTCCCATGTACTACAGGACTTTACTGTCAGTTTTGTGTTCCTACTATGTTTGGTTGAAGTTTGGCCGAACAGTTTAAATCAAGAAGAAAGCCCATTAAAACCACTGACAAATCATTTGTTGCCACGCTAGTGTCACACACAACCCATAAAGCATATTTAGAACTTTATCATTCAGAATGATAAAAAACATAAACATTTTGAAAATACAGTGATATGATATCTTGGCTATATCGCCCAGCCCTAATTGGGTGCTATGCTAACACCACAGAGATCCAATGAAATTATATGTAATTCTATGCACAAGACATTCTGTACACCACACTCCTTTACAGGCCCAATAATTCTCTACCGACCCTGTTCTTTCTTTCTCTCCCTCTGTCTTTCTCTTTCATGGTGACTTCACCACACCATACACTATTCTTGGTGACAATCAGATCCCCTTATCATTCTGTCACTGTCCCTAGTGTCTGGCTGCTCTCCCTCCCTGGTCACCTTGGCAACCGGCATCATTATCCTCTCTCCCTCACTCTCTCACCTTGCCTCTCTCTCTCTCTCTCTCTCCCTCTCTCTCTCTCTCTCTCTCCCTCTCTCTCTCTCTCCCCCGCTCTCACTTTGCCTCTCTCTCTCGTCACCCTCAATTTCCCCTCCCTCTCTCCCTCACTTTGCCTTTCTGTCTCTTTGCCTCACTTTCTCACCCCCCCCCCCCCCCCCCCCCCCCGTTTCATCGCCTCTCCATCCCTCAGTTTGATCTTTCCCTTGCCCCTTGTCCTCTCCCGCTATATTAAAAATGCCATAAATGCCAAAATGCCATATCATAACCATATGCCCTGTCCCCTCTGTTTCACCAGGAACCCACCAATGTCTATCCAGATGACAACGGCTCAGTGTTGACGGACGACACCTCCAGCCAATCATCAGCCGCAGCCGACAATGAGGAGAGGAGGAGTGCCTTAGAGAAGAGCATGCAAGTGGTTCCCCTTTAGTTACACAACACAACACTACACTTCGCTCTAAAACGGATGCAAAGTGTGATGTACAACACAGCATTGCCATAAGTACCAACACACCGCCAGCAGTTTACATGAGAATGTCACTGTGTCAAGACTGTTTGCAAATACTTTGTTTTGATGGGGATGACAGGGGGCACCAAAAGTCTGCAATATTTGTCATCCTCTGCCTCTCTGTCCAGGTACGTACTGAAGGAACTCATAGAGACAGAGAAACTGTATGTGGAAGACCTGAGGTACATAGTAGAGGTGAGAGTACAGTATTATATGCGTATTCAATGACAGCCATTAAAAACAGTGGCTTATGAAGTTTGAAAACCCACCCACCCAGGTATTATATCACCTGGCCTTGAAAACATTGTCATCACAATACCTTCAGTGTCTTTCAACACCGCTTGGTCTGGCTCCAAAAACGGCCATTTCTGTTATTGGGTTGATTTGATGAATGTACATACAGTACCAGTCAAAAGTTTGGACACACCTACTCATTCAAGGGTTTTTCTTTATTTGTACTATTTTCTACATTGTAGAATAATAGTGAAGACATCAAAACTATGAAATAACACATATGGAATCATGTAGTAACCCCTTTTTTTTTTAAGCAAATCAAAATATATTTCAGATTTTAGATTCTTCAAAGTAGCCAACCTTTGCCTTGATGACAGCTTTGCACACTCTTGGAAATCTTTCAACCAGCTTTACCTGGAATGCTTTTCCAACAGTCTTGAAGGACTTCCCACATATGCTGTGAACTTGTTGGCTGCTTTCCTTCACTCTGCCGTCCAACTCATCCCAAACCATCTCAGTTGGGTTGAGGTCGGGGGATTGTGGAGGCCAGGTCATCTGATGTAGGACACCATCACTCTCGTTCTTGGTCAAAAAGCCCTTACACAGCCTGGAAGGTTGTTGGGTCATTGTCCTGTTGAAAAACCAATGATAGTGAGACTACGTACAACCAGATGGAATGGGGTATCGCTGCAGAATTCTGTGGTTGCTATGCAGGTTAAGTGTGCCTTGAATTCTAAATAAATCACTGACAGTGTCACCAGCAAAGCACCCCCACACCATCACACCTCCTCCTCCATGCTTCAAGGTGGAACTACACATTCAGAGATCCTCTGTTCACCTTCTCTGTGTCTCACAAAGACTAGGCGGTTGGAACCAGAAGTCTCAAATTTGTACTCATCGGACCAAAGGACCGGCCCAAGCAAATCTCTTCTTCTTATTGGTGTCCTTCAGAAGGGGTTTATTTGCAGCAATTCGACCATAAATGCCTGATGTTGAGATGTGTCTGTTACTTGAACTCTGGGAAGCATTTCTTTGGGCTGCAATTTCTGAGGCTGGTAACTAATGAACTTATCCTCTACAGCAGAGGTAACTCTGGGTCTTCCTTTCTTGTGGCGGTCCTCATCAGAGCCAGTTTCATCATAGCGCTTGATGGTGTTTGAGACTGCACAATGAAGAAACTTTCAAAGTTCTTCAAACGTTCCGTGTTGACTGACCTTCATGTCTTAAAGTAATGATGGACTGTCGTTTCTCTTTGCTTATTGACGCTGTTCTTACCATAATATGGACTTAGTCTTTTACCAAATACGGCTATCTTCTGTATACAGTGCCTTGCGAAAGTATTCGGCCCCCTTGAACTTCGCGACCTTTTGCCACATTTCAGGCTTCAAAGGTGGCGCTACAAAGTATTAACTTAAGGGGGCTGAATAATTTTGCACGCCCAATTTTTCAGTTTTTGATTTGTTAAAAAAGTTTGAAATATCCAATAAATGTCGTTCCACTTCATGATTGTGTCCCACTTGTTGTTGATTCTTCACAAAAAAATACAGTTTTATATCTTTATGTTTGAAGCCTGAAATGTGGCAAAAAGTCGCAAACTTTCGCAAGGCACAGTACCAACCCTACCTTGTCACAACACAACTGATTGTCTCAAACGCATTGAGAAGGAAAGAAATTCCCCAAATGACCTTTTAACAAGGCACACTTGTTAATTGAAATGCATTCCAGGTGATTACCTCATGAAGCTGGTTGAGAGAATGCCAAGAGTGTGCAAAGCTGTTATTAAAGCAATGGGTGGCTACTTTGAAGAACCTAAAAATCTGTTTTGATTTGTTTAACACTTGTTTGATTTCTACATGATTCCACATGTGTTATTTCATAGTTTTGATGTCTTCACTACTATTCTGCAATGCATGAAATAGCAAAAATAGAGAAAACCCCTGGAATGAGTAGGTGTGTCCAAACATTTGAATGGCACTGTATATTACGGTAATACGTAGGCTTTAGCTCAGAGGGTTAACACTGTCTTGTTGTGCGTGGGAAACCAGGGTTTGAATCCCAGTCAGTCATATACAGTATATCTGATCTGAGGTTGTGTGTGTGTGTGTGTGTGTGTGTGTGTGTGTGTGTGTGTGTGTGTGTCACCACTACAGGGCTACATGGCCACTATGAATACCAAGGGCATACCTGAGGACATGAAGGGGAAAGACAAGATTATATTTGGAAACATTCACCAAATGTTCGACTGGCATAAAGAGTGAGTGTCGAAGATGTACTGTGCAGAGTGTGATTGTGTGTGATAGTGTGTGTGTAACCTGTCTCTCTCTGTCTAGCTACTTCCTGGGGGAACTGGAGAAGTGTATAGCAGAACCAGAGAGACTGGCTCAACTTTTCATAAAGCATGTGAGTCTACTTACACCATCACTCAGAGACAGTGGGCCACAGGCAGCGGGCGAGTAGCTGTTTCCTGTTTCTGTTTGGTGTGAGTTGAGGTAAATAGCTGTGAGGATACACATGAAGAGCTCCTGTTAACCCTCCAACGTGCCGTGCCGCTGTCTAGATTTCTGTCAGCTGCTAGCATTCGCTCCTACACTTCCCTGTTATAGATAGGTCTCAGACGTGCGCGCGCGCACACACACACACACCAGCGTTTCCCCCTCCACTTCCTTGTTATTGATAGCTAGGGTCTTAGACCTGCCTGTGTTTTTCTAGCCACAGACAGACTGGCTAGCCTCCAGACCAGACAAGACTTGACCAGTCAGTCAGGAAGTGTGTGAATGTGTGTGTGTATGTGCATGCCCTTGTGTGTGTGTGTGTGTGTGTGTGTGTTTGTGTGTGGCTGGACCCGAGCGGTCAGGAAGCAAGTGAAGAATAACAGGCAGAAGAAACAGGCAGAAGAAAAGCCACATAAAAAAGTCTCAGAAATAATAAACACGAGGCTATTTGATACGGATGTCATTTTTCTCCAACCCCAAAGACAACCTATTTCTGCCCCTGTATCTGTGGTCTGATATGGAGAAAAATTAACAGGAGAAGAAAGACGTAGCGTACAGATATACTGCAGAGTTTATTGTTCTTAGAATAGAAAATAACTTAATGAGAAGAACTTTAGATGTGGTACATGCTGTGTTCCGTGCAGAGAATTACATATATGTGGTCATGTTGGGTGGTCATGTTGGGTTAATTTAACAAACTTGGAGTAAAATAGATTGAGTTAATGAGTTCTCTCTCTCTCCCTCTCCCTCCCTCGCTCCCTGTCTGTTAAAACTCTCCCTCCCTCTCTCCCTGTCCGTTAAAACTCTCCCTCCCTCTCTCCCTGTCTGTTAAAACTCTCCCTCCCTCTCTCCCTGTCTGTTAAAACTCTCCCTGTCCGTAAAAACTCTCCCTCCCTCTCTCCCTGTCCATTAAAACTCTCCCTGTCCGTTAAAACTCTCCCTGTCCGTTAAAACTCTCCCTCCCTCTTTCCCTGTCCTTTAAAACTCTCCCTGTCTGTTAAAACTCTCCCTCCCTCTCTTCCTGTCCGTTAAAACTCTCCCTCCCTCTCTCCCTGTCCGTTAAAACTCTCCCTGTCCGTTAAAACTCTCCCTCCCTCTCTCCCTGTCTGTTAAAACTCTCCCTGTCCGTTAAAACTCTCCCTCCCTCTCTCCTTGTCTGTTAAAACTCTCCTTCCCTCTCTCCCTGTCTGTTAAAACTCTCCCTCCCTCTCTCCCTGGCCTTTAAAACTCTCCCTCCCTCTCTCCCTGGCCTTTAAAACTCTCCCTCCCTCTCTCCCTGTCCGTTAAAACTCTCCCTCCCTCTCTCCCTGTCCGTTAAAACTCTCCCTGTCCGTTAAAACTCTCCCTGTCCGTTAAAACTCTCCCTCCCTCTCTCCCTGTCCGTTAAAACTCTACCTGTCCGTTAAAACTCTCCCTGTCCATTAAAACTCTCCCTCCCTCTCTCCCTGTCCGTTAAAACTCTCCCTGTCCGTTAAAACTCTCCCTCCCTCTATCCCTGTCCATTAAAACGCTCCCTGTCCGTTAAAACTCTCCCTGTCCGTTAAAACTCTCCCTCCCTCTTTCCCTGTCCTTTAAAACTCTCCCTCCCTCTCTCCCTGTCTGTTAAAACTCTCCCTCCCTCTCTCCCTGTCCGTTAAAACTCTCCCTCCCTCTCTCCCTGTCCGTTAAAACTCTCCCTGTCTGTTAAAACTCTCCCTCCCTCTCTCCCTGTCCGTTAAAACTCTCCCTCCCTCTCTCCCTGTCCGTTAAAACTCTCCCTGTCCGTTAAAACTCTCCCTCCCTCTCTCCCTGTCTGTTAAAACTCTCCCTGTCCGTTAAAACTCTCCCTCCCTCTCTCCCTGTCTGTTAAAACTCTCCTTCCCTCTCTCCCTGTCTGTTAAAACTCTCCCTCCCTCTCTCCCTGGCCTTTAAAACTCTCCCTCCCTCTCTCCCTGTCCGTTAAAACTCTCCCTCCCTCTCTCCCTGTCCGTTAAAACTCTCCCTGTCCGTTAAAACTCTCCCTGTCCGTTAAAACTCTCCCTCCCTCTCTCCCTGTCCGTTAAAACTCTACCTGTCCGTTAAAACTCTCCCTGTCCATTAAAACTCTCCCTCCCTCTCTCCCTGTCCGTTAAAACTCTCCCTGTCCGTTAAAACTCTCCCTCCCTCTCTCCCTGTCCGTTAAAACTCTCCCTCCCTCTATCCGTGTCCATTAAAACGCTCCCTGTCCGTTAAAACTCTCCCTGTCCGTTAAAACTCTCCCTCCCTCTTTCCCTGTCCTTTAAAACTCTCCCTCCCTCTCTCCCTGTCTGTTAAAACTCTCCCTCCCTCTCTCCCTGTCCGTTAAAACTCTCCCTCCCTCTCTCCCTGTCCGTTAAAACTCTCCCTCCCTCTCTCACTGTCCGTTAAAATTCTCCCTGTCCGTTAAAACTCTCCCTGTCCGTTAAAACTCTCCTTGTCCGTTAAAACTCTCCCTGTCCTTTAAAACTCTCCCTGTCCTTTAAAACTCTACCTGTCCGTTAAAACTCTCCCTGTCCGTTAAAACTCTCCCTCCCTCTCTCCCTGTCCGTTAAAACTCTCCCCCCCTCTCTCCCTGTCTGTTAAAACTCTCCCTGTCCGTTAAAACTCTCCCTGTCCGTTAAAACTCTTCCTGTCTGTTAAAACTCTCCCTGTCCTTTAAAACTCTCCATGTCCGTTAAAACTCTCCCTGTCCGTTAAAACTCTCCCTCCCTCTCTCCCTGTCTGTTAAAACTCTCCTTCCCTCTCTCCCTGTCTGTTAAAACTCTCCCTCCCTCTCTCCTTGTCCGTTAAAACTCTCCCTGTCCGTTAAAACTCTCCCTGTCCGTTAAAACTCTCCCTCCCTCTCTCCCTGTCCGTTAAAACTCTACCTGTCCGTTAAAACTCTCCCTGTCCATTAAAACTCTCCCTCCCTCTCTCCCTGTCCGTTAAAACTCTCCCTGTCCGTTAAAACTCTCCCTCCCTCTATCCCTGTCCATTAAAACGCTCCCTGTCCGTTAAAACTCTCCCTGTCCGTTAAAACTCTCCCTCCCTCTTTCCCTGTCCTTTAAAACTCTCCCTCCCTCTCTCCCTGTCTGTTAAAACTCTCCCTCCCTCTCTCCCTGTCCGTTAAAACTCTCCCTCCCTCTCTCCCTGTCCGTTAAAACTCTACCTGTCCGTTAAAACTCTCCCTGTCCATTAAAACTCTCCCTCCCTCTCTCCCTGTCCGTTAAAACTCTCCCTGTCCGTTAAAACTCTCCCTCCCTCTATCCCTGTCCATTAAAACGCTCCCTGTCCGTTAAAACTCTCCCTGTCCGTTAAAACTCTCCCTCCCTCTTTCCCTGTCCTTTAAAACTCTCCCTCCCTCTCTCCCTGTCTGTTAAAACTCTCCCTCCCTCTCTCCCTGTCCGTTAAAACTCTCCCTCCCTCTCTCCCTGTCCGTTAAAACTCTCCCTGTCTGTTAAAACTCTCCCTCCCTCTCTCCCTGTCCGTTAAAACTCTCCCTCCCTCTCTCCCTGTCCGTTAAAACTCTCCCTGTCCGTTAAAACTCTCCCTCCCTCTCTCCCTGTCTGTTAAAACTCTCCCTGTCCGTTTAAACTCTCCCTCCCTCTCTCCCTGTCTGTTAAAACTCTCCTTCCCTCTCTCCCTGTCTGTTAAAACTCTCCCTCCCTCTCTCCCTGGCCTTTAAAACTCTCCCTCCCTCTCTCCCTGTCCGTTAAAACTCTCCCTCCCTCTCTCCCTGTCCGTTAAAACTCTCCCTGTCCGTTAAAACTCTCCCTGTCCGTTAAAACTCTCCCTCCCTCTCTCCCTGTCCGTTAAAACTCTACCTGTCCGTTAAAACTCTCCCTGTCCATTAAAACTCTCCCTCCCTCTCTCCCTGTCCGTTAAAACTCTCCCTGTCCGTTAAAACTCTCCCTCCCTCTATCCGTGTCCATTAAAACGCTCCCTGTCCGTTAAAACTCTCCCTGTCCGTTAAAACTCTCCCTCCCTCTTTCCCTGTCCTTTAAAACTCTCCCTCCCTCTCTCCCTGTCTGTTAAAACTCTCCCTCCCTCTCTCCCTGTCCGTTAAAACTCTCCCTCCCTCTCTCCCTGTCCGTTAAAACTCTCCCTCCCTCTCTCACTGTCCGTTAAAATTCTCCCTGTCCGTTAAAACTCTCCCTGTCCGTTAAAACTCTCCTTGTCCGTTAAAACTCTCCCTGTCCTTTAAAACTCTCCCTGTCCTTTAAAACTCTACCTGTCCGTTAAAACTCTCCCTGTCCGTTAAAACTCTCCCTCCCTCTCTCCCTGTCCGTTAAAACTCTCCCCCCCTCTCTCCCTGTCTGTTAAAACTCTCCCTGTCCGTTAAAACTCTCCCTGTCCGTTAAAACTCTTCCTGTCTGTTAAAACTCTCCCTGTCCTTTAAAACTCTCCATGTCCGTTAAAACTCTCCCTGTCCGTTAAAACTCTCCCTCCCTCTCTCCCTGTCTGTTAAAACTCTCCTTCCCTCTCTCCCTGTCTGTTAAAACTCTCCCTCCCTCTCTCCTTGTCCGTTAAAACTCTCCCTGTCCGTTAAAACTCTCCCTGTCCGTTAAAACTCTCCCTCCCTCTCTCCCTGTCCGTTAAAACTCTACCTGTCCGTTAAAACTCTCCCTGTCCATTAAAACTCTCCCTCCCTCTCTCCCTGTCCGTTAAAACTCTCCCTGTCCGTTAAAACTCTCCCTCCCTCTATCCCTGTCCATTAAAACGCTCCCTGTCCGTTAAAACTCTCCCTGTCCGTTAAAACTCTCCCTCCCTCTTTCCCTGTCCTTTAAAACTCTCCCTCCCTCTCTCCCTGTCTGTTAAAACTCTCCCTCCCTCTCTCCCTGTCCGTTAAAACTCTCCCTCCCTCTCTCCCTGTCCGTTAAAACTCTCCCTCCCTCTCTCCCTGTCCGTTAAAACTCTACCTGTCCGTTAAAACTCTCCCTGTCCATTAAAACTCTCCCTCCCTCTCTCCCTGTCCGTTAAAACTCTCCCTGTCCGTTAAAACTCTCCCTCCCTCTATCCCTGTCCATTAAAACGCTCCCTGTCCGTTAAAACTCTCCCTCCCTCTCTCACTGTCCGTTAAAATTCTCCCTGTCCGTTAAAACTCTCCCTGTCCGTTAAAACTCTCCTTGTCCGTTAAAACTCTCCCTGTCCTTTAAAACTCTCCCTGTCCTTTAAAACTCTACCTGTCCGTTAAAACTCTCCCTGTCCGTTAAAACTCTCCCTCCCTCTCTCCCTGTCTGTTAAAACTCTCCCTGTCCGTTAAAACTCTCCCTGTCCGTTAAAACTCTTCCTGTCTGTTAAAACTCTCCCTGTCCTTTAAAACTCTCCATGTCCGTTATAACTCTCCCTGTCCGTTAAAACTCTCCCTGTCCATTAAAACTCTCCCTCCCTCTCTCCCTGTCTGTTAAAACTCTCCCTCTCTCTCTCCCTGTCTGTTAAAACTCTCCCTCCCTCTCTCCCTGGCCTTTAAAACTCTCCCTCCCTCTCTCCCTGACCTTTAAAACTCTCCCTCCCTCCCTCCCTGTCCGTTAAAACTCTCCCTCCCTCTCTCCCTGTCCGTTAAAACTCTCCCTGTCCGTTAAAACTCTCCCTGTCCGTTAAAACTCTCCCTCCCTCTCTCCCTGTCCGTTAAAACTCTCCCTGTCCGTTAAAACTCTCCCTGTCCGTTAAAACTCTCCCTGTCCATTAAAACTCTCCCTCCCTCTCTCCCTGTCCGTTAAAACTCTCCCTGTCCGTTAAAACGCTCCCTCCATTTCTCCCTGTCCTTTAAAACTCTCCCTGTCTGTTAAAACTCTCCCTCCCTCTCTCCCTGTCCTTTAAAACTCTCCCTCCCTCTCTCCCTGTCTGTTAAAAGTCTCCCTCCCTCTCTCCCTGTCCGTTAAAACTCTCCCTCCCTCTCTCCCTGTCCGTTAAAACTCTCCCTGTCCGTTAAAACTCTCCCTCCCTCTCTCCCTGTCCGTTAAAACTCTCCCTCCCTCTCTCCCTGTCTGTTAAAACTCTCCCTCCCTCTCTCCTTGTCCGTTAAAACTCTCCCTCCCTCTCTCCCTGTCTGTTAAAACTCTCCCTCCCTCTCTCCCTGTCTGTTAAAACTCTCCCTGTCCGTTAAAACTCTCCCTCCCTCTCTCCCTGTCCGTTAAAACTCTCCCTGTCCGTTAAAACTCTCCCTCCCTCTCTCCCTGTCCGTTAAAACTCTCCCTCCCTCTCTCCCTGTCCGTTCAAATTCTCCCTGTCCGTTAAAACTCTCCCTGTCCGTTAAAACTCTCCCTGTCCTTTAAAACTCTCCCTGTCCTTTAAAACTCTCCCTGTCCTTTAAAACTCTCCCTGTCCTTTAAAACTCTTCCTGTCCGTTAAAACTCTTCCTGTCCGTTAAAACTCTCCCTCCCTCCCTCCCTGTCCGTTAAAACTCTCCCTGTCCGTTAAAACTCTCCCTCCCTCTCTCCCTGTCCGTTAAAACTCTCCCTGTCCGTTAAAACTCTCCCTCCCTCTCTCCCTGTCCGTTAAAACTCTCCCTCCCTCTCTCCCTGTCCGTTAAAACTCTCCCTCCCTCTCTCCCTGTCCGTTCAAATTCTCCCTGTCCGTTAAAACTCTCCCTGTCCGTTAAAACTCTCCCTGTCCTTTAAAACTCTCCCTGTCCTTTAAAACTCTCCCTGTCCGTTAAAACTCTTCCTGTCCGTTAAAACTCTCCCTGTCCGTTAAAACTCTCCCTCCCTCCCTCCCTGTCCGTTAAAACTCTCCCTGTCCGTTAAAACTCTCCCTCCCTCTCTCCCTGTCCGTTAAAACTCTCCCTGTCCGTTAAAACTCTCCCTCCCTCTCTCCCTGTCCGTTAAAACTCTCCCTCCCTCTGTCCCTGTCTGTTAAAACTCTCCCTGTCCGTTAAAACTCTCCCTGTCTGTTAAAACTCTCCCTCCCTCTCTCCCTGTCCGTTAAAACTCTCCCTCCCTCTCTCCCTGTCCGTTAAAACTCTCCCTGTCCGTTAAAACTCTCTCTCCCTCTCTCCCTGTCCGTTAAAACTCTCCCTCCCTCTCTCCCTGTCCGTTAAAACTCTCCCTGTCCGTTAAAACTCTCCCTCCCTCTCTCCCTGTCCGTTAAAACTCTCCCTGTCCGTTAAAACTCTCCCTCCCTCTGTCCCTGTCTGTTAAAACTCTCCCTGTCCGTTAAAACTCTCCCTGTCCTTTAAAACTCTCCCTGTCCGTTAAAACTCTCCCTGTCCGTTAAAACTCTCCCTGTCCTTTAAAACTCTCCCTGTCCTTTAAAACTCTCCCTGTCCGTTAAAACTCTCCCTGTCCGTTAAAACTCTCCTACCCTCTCTCCCTGTCCGTTAAAACTCTCCCTGTCCGTTAAAACTCTCCCTGTCCGTTAAAACTCTCCCTGTCCATTAAAACTCTCCCTCCCTCTCTCCCTGTCCGTTAAAACTCTCCCTCCCTCTCTCCCTGTCCGTTAAAACTCTCCCTCCCTCTCTCCCTGTCCATTAAAACTCTCCCTGTCCATTAAAACTCTCCCTCCCTCTCTCCCTGTCCTTTAAAACTCTCCCTGTCCGTTAAAACTCTCCCTGTCTGTTAAAACTCTCCCTCCCTCTCTCCCTGTCCGTTAAAACTCTCCCTGTCCGTTAAAACTCTCCCTGTCCATTAAAACTCTCCCTCCCTCTCTCCCTGTCCTTTAAAACTCTCCCTGTCCGTTAAAACTCTCCCTCCCTCTCTCCCTGTCTGTTAAAACTCTCCCTGTCCGTTAAAACTCTCCCTGTCCGTTAAAATCAATTAAAAAGGACTTGAAGACGTGATGAAGTTAAAAGGGCTATGGGGGAATAAAGCAGCTTGTAACTACATCTAATGGTGTCAAGCTGTGACAACAAGCACACTGGGAACATGGCCTGTAGAAAAAGTCCAGGAGAACTTTCATATAGAATGCTTCATTTCAGCCTAGTCATGTATGTTACTGGTTCAGCAGCCTAGTCATGTATGTTACTGGTTCAGCAGCCGAGTCATGTATGTTACTGGTTCAGCAGCCTAGTCATGTATGTTACTGGTTCAGCAGCCTAGTCATGTATGTTACTGGTTCAGCAGCCTAGTCATGTATGTTACTGGTTCAGCAGCCTAGTCATGTATGTTACTGGTTCAGCAGCCTAGTCATGTATGTTACTGGTTCAGCAGCCTAGTCATGTATGTTACTGGTTCAGCAGCCTAGTCATGTATGTTACTGGTTCAGCAGCCTAGTCATGTATGTTACTGGTTCAGCAGCCTAGTCATGTATGTTACTGGTTCAGCAGCCTAGTCATGTATGTTACTGGTTCAGCAGCCTAGTCATGTATGTTACTGGTTCAGCAGCCTAGTCATGTATGTTACTGGTTCAGCAGCCTAGTCATGTATGTTACTGGTTCAGCAGCCTAGTCATGTATGGTATCATGCTTCTATGGTAGCGTTTGGTTCTGAACCTGATGGATTCCAACTCTGTTGAGGACCGGGTAACAGGTCCAGAGATGGAGGAGCGTTCCGGGGACAGCATGTGTCGGTAGAGGCCCTGTTTGTATGTGGTTTACACCATCACCATATCCTCCTGTGGGACGGAGCTATATTTCAGCTTCCTAATGGAGGAACAGGGGTCTACTGGCCTTCTTGGAGATCACATCCACCTGTGCTGTCCAATGGAGATCTGCCTGGATGAGAATGCCTAGGACTTTTATGGTTTCAACTCTCAGGAGCTCTGAGTTATTGATGTGCAGTGGTGGTAGATCCGGTGGTGTTCTGGAGATGAAGGTGTGAAGTACTTTGCATTCCTGCGGGTGGAGAATCATGTGACTGTCTATGGACTAGGTGCTGTTGCGGTGACCGTATCATCGCCACACCGGCAGCCCTGACCGCAGTAAAATTCCACGTGACCGTGGAGTCACGGTAATCTTCTCTTAGGCACTCTGGACATGATTTGGTAGTAGCGAACTTGCTAACGACCATCCGGTCCTAATGGCCTGGTACTCAGGGCTCTAGTGTTCCTCCAACCACTCTGACATCAATGGGAATACAATGGAAAATCACTTCAAAACACCTATCATCATCAAAACAGTTTCATGCTTTTAAAACTCACCTCACTGTGATGATCATTTTGAAGAAGTACAACAGCAGGTTGAAACTGAGTGGAAAACATGGTCATTGTAGATGTTGTTTCACAGCCTTGCACAACAAAATGTACAGCGCTTTCTAAGGTGATGATGAATTCAAAACACCCCTACACATATTAGAGTTTATGCATACGCAAAGGCTTATGAGCCCAAGCCTGGAAGGAAAAAAAAGAATGAAAATGATACAATACATAGCCTACCGCATATTACGCATGGCAGAAAAACATCAAACTAAAGTGAATTAAGATGTCTTCGGTACATAATTGGTCTAGCCTATAAATTAGAGTAATCGCCTTTGAATGTGGACTGTATTATTATGCATACTGGATGGACTGGTTACCTTATGCTACGCTCTAAAATGTGTATCCATGAGTCTGGGAGAGAACTATAGCCCTACGCATGCTGTAGGTTCATTGATTGTGCGGAGCGGCTTACAGGTAGCCTACAATTACAGTGAATTTGTATTTGATTTGGAATAGCCTGGTATTAGGGGATTTTTAATATTTGAATAATTAAGTGGGTGGCACATTAACGTTAGCGACACAGAATATCTCTCCACCATGCTGTTTCCATCTCCTCCTCTCTCTCCTTTATTCGTTTCTTCGGTGTGCAGAGGGGGGTGTCAACAGTTTAGTGAAATCTGTTTTGCTGGCGAAAACATGTTGCGATCGATGTTCCCAAACCTATTTCACTTGGTTTCCCAAATTAAAGACTGGGTAGGTGCAGGAACATGGTTGGAGAGCCCATGGCATACAGCGTTTGAGCGGAATACCACCTGTCACGCAGCGAGAGCATGCTCCTCAAACGGTGGTTGATGCGTGGAGAGAAACAAGTTTTCCTACATTTATTTCTCAGCTGCTCATATTAAGCACAGCTCCGCTATAAAACCAAAGTAGCTTACCAGGCATCATTAAAAAATGATGCACAGCTCTGCTATAAAACTCAAGTAGCTTACCAAGTATCATTAAAAAATGATGCACAGCTCTGCTATAAAACTCAAGTAGCTTACCAAGTATCATTGAAAAACAGACCGGAGGGAAAGCATGCAGCCTTCATTATCTTTTCGAATGCATACTGATTACATGTATTTTTCCCCTGCTCTGTTCCTGCCCATTCTAAATCTAAACTAATTTGACATATTAGTAAAGACAAGATTAAATAGAAATTCGTCTGAATGGGCGAAAATATGATCACTTGATGAGTGAACAGCTGTGCATCTTGATGCAAGGAACAGAGCTCAAACTTTTTTGCGGCTTTCTCAACTCATCAATAGTCTGTAGTCGCATCATGCAGCCCATACAGTATATGTGTTGATTTCTAAGACATTCTAAGGTTTGTATCATTCACAACTAAAGTTGGCAAATAACTCTAAATCTAGCATATAGGACCTGTTTCGAATGATAACAATTTTTTTATTCAACAAATATATCATTTTTGTACTTTTTACCCGTTTTTGTACTCTTTCTCCCCAATTTCATGATATACAATTGGTAGTTACAGCTTTGTACCATCACTGCAATTCCCGTACAGACTTGGGAGAGACGAAGGTCGAGAGCCACGCGTCCTCCGAAACACGACCCTGACAAGCCGCACTGCTTCGAATGATCATTTTTACGCTCAATATAGCCACTTCATATGCACTCTCGCTCCAGAATGGGAAGAATCTCCTTTCTATTTAATTCAGCTAAGTTCAATTACGTTCTTCTTAATTATAACATCGTATAATATCAAGGCACAGGACCTATACGCATATCTTGTCTGCTAAATGAACAAGCCTACAGCCTATGGCATGGAACATAGCCAATAACATACTGTCAGCCAACTCATATTCTGTTCTTCTGAAAATCCATGTTCTTCATATCATTATGTTTCTTTAGACCTGAGTAAAATAAATAACGGATTTATTGTGATGGTGTATGTTACATTTACTTATTCGTTTTGTAAATGTAGATGTTCCAAAGGTGCACATCAGCAGCTTGTTTGCATGGAGGCCTGGGATGCTAAACATGTCAATGTTAATTAACAGTCAAATACCGCATCACAATAACCGTCTGACAAAATGTCATGCCAGCCACATTGACACAGTCTGGACCATGACTCCAGGTCGGACAGGTCTTGTTGGCTTGAAGAGGGTGCTGTCTGGGGTCTGTCCTCTAGTAGGTTAAGCTCATCCACGAGCTTCCAGTGTTCTACTGCTGCATCGCTTACTGTGGCGTCTATGTATGTTATGAATATCAGGGGTCCGAGCAACGTTCCCTGAGGGAGGCCACATGACACTCTGACACTGTCCGACATGGAACCATGGTACTTAAATGCATGGTGCCTGTTAGATAGGAAGTCAGCATTTCACCTGATGGTTGAAGCCTCATTTCTAGGAGTCTGGCAATAACCACATTATGGCAGACCCTGTCAAAGGCCTTGCTATAGTCAGTGGTGACCCGAGAGCAGATGAAGACAGGCTTGTCGGAATGCTTGTACAGCCCATCGATGGTCATAGATTTGGGGAAGGAGGTCTCCTACTGTCCACTGGGAGATGAAGCTCTCGGCTGCCTTGTCTAGAAGGGAGGTATGTGAGATGGGTCTGATTTCAACAAGGCTGGGTGGATTCATCTTTGGGAGGGGCACGACAGTAGCAGCTTTCCACTCCTTTGGGATCACACCTTGGTCGAGGGAAGCGTTTAGGATATATGCCATGGGTCCAATTAGCCCGTAAGCAAACTCTTTAATGAAGCTGCCAGGTATTCTGTCTGCTTTTGGGGTTTTCACCTTAACCAACTTCTCGTACGTATCCCATGCTGGATGGTTGGGGCTGGTCCTGATGGTAGGTAACAGGGAAGCAGTATTGGTCGATGGGGGGTAGGAACTGGATCACAGAGGCTAGTGCTTTGGTAATTTCATTGGCTATTCCTTTGCCATCACCTGGGCTAAGCCCCTCAATGTGTGAAGGTGGGCTCAAACTTGAAGATGTTGGCTAAAGCCTTGACTTCCTTGTGCCATTTCTCTGGATTTAGTTTTGTCAGTGCTTTGATTTCATCACTGTAGAAGGCCTGCCTAGTTGTTCTGATCTTGCATTGTGTTTTGTTCCTCAACTTGTTCCATAGGACAGTGTTCTTCTGGGAGAAGGCTTTCTGATGCTCTTGGATTAGGACCTTGATCTCCGCTGTCATCCATGTTTTGTCGGGGTTTTGCAGCCTCGCTGTTTTGGTGGGGAAGTACTTGTCCATCTTGGATTAGAGAGAAGTATGTGATATGTCACCAACCTCAGACTTAGAGTCTAATCATGGGAGGTAATCCATTGTCCAAAGGAACAGATGTTTGAGGTAGGCAGTGGCTGGAAAACCCTTTTCTCTGGATTTTTCTTTCCTTGTGTTGGGTAGTGATGACATTATGGTCACTTATGGCTAGTGGGTTCCAGATGGCAGGAACACAGTAGAAAGGAGACAGATTGGTGATGACCAGGTCAAGGATGGCTTCTCATCTTGTTGGTTGATTAACCATCTGCTTTAAACTGTGACTTTTACATAGCCTCCCCACATCCTGCCTGTTGAAATCTCCTCCGATGAAAAAAAACAATGGCAGGGTGTTTCACTTGTAGTGCACCAATAGTCTCCACTAAGTGATCAATGAAGATATCACCCTGTGGTGAGTCAGATAGGAAATACATTGCACATATTGCAATTCTGGAAAGGAAGGCGAGGGAGGCGATATGATCTGACCTTAACCACTATGCACTAGTTTGTAATGTCTAGCATGTCAGGGGAAACTTTGTTTTGGAACCATGTCTCAGATACAATTGCTATGTCTGATTTAGTGTCCTTGAGACGCCATTCAAACCCGTCTAGCTTGTTGCAGAATCGATTCTCCAATTCGGCAGATTTGACACTAGTCGGTTTCCTGATCGCAAATTCTGCAGACTCTTTGGAATTGGCCATATGGAATGTTCTCTTTTAGCCTTTTAGGCGTCCTAAAGATCGATGTGTGCAAACAACCTTTTGTCATTTTTACAGATTTTAATGGCAGGGTTAATGCTATTAAGGTATTGGTGGAAGGAAATAAGTTCATCTTAGACCAGAACAGGCAAACATCATCAATATAGCATCCCTAACATGTCATCCAGTTAAAGAAGTGGTTTTAAGAAGGATCCAAAATGAAGTCATTTCCCCATTTACCTAAGTACAAACCAACATAGGAAGGGCTGTAGCAAGCTCCCATGGCACATCCTTTGACCTGTTCAAAAACACGGCTCTGAAAGACAAGTATGTTATGATTAAGAGTCCATTCAGTCAGTGAGACAATGAATTCTGTAGGAGGCATCTCAGTTTCAGGTCTGGTACTCAAGAAACGGTGCATAGCTGCCAAACCTTGTTCATGTTCAATGGTGGTGTATAGAGACTCCACATCCATGGGGACTAAAAAGGGAAGCTGTACCTATACGGTTCAATTCCTTAACACATCTGGGGTGTCTTGAAGACAGGCTGGGAGTGATGCCAGAAAAGGCTTCATAAAGTAATCAGTGTAGTTGGAGATGGATTCTGTCAGGCTTTCATTACCCCTAATGACTGGCCTGGCTGGGGGGGAGGGGGGGGGGGGTGCTCAAGATTCTTGTGGACTTTTGGAAGAAGATAATAAGAAGCCATACGCGGGCTGACATTGAAAATACATTTGAACTCATTGTCTGAAATGTAGCCATTCTCCTTAGCATCTGTGTGGATCCCTTTCAATTCAGTCAGGGTCGGAAAACGCTGTTTAAAAGAGGACATCGCATTATCACATCTTTATACTCCCTGACGAAGGCCATGCGGGCGAAATGCGTCAGAGTTTTTCAAAATCTTTGTTTCTATTGAACATGCCATAGAAATAAAGGCATTTAAATGAATTATATGACGAGTGCCTTGGTCCTCCTTTCATTTTTGATGACGAATGTACCCCTTTTACCAAAGCGCACCTTCTGTCTACCAAAACCTCCTATTGTGTACCTTATAGCAGCGCTTCCCTTCCTTCATTTTTCTACAATAGTTTGTTGGGAGTTTGTTGGGAGTTACAACCGTCTCTCTTTCCTCTTGGGCATCCTACGCAGTGGCGTGCAGTCAGCTCAGGCAGCGTAGGCAATGCTCACCCTGGGAGAATTTAATTTGAAAAAATAAGGTGTTACGAAATGCTTATTTTCTGTTATTTCCTATTTTTTCTCAATGATTCAGGTGATTTTTTTAATGCTCATTAATCAAAACATTTGCTAATACTACATCAAAACCTTAGGAAAGGCACCAGGGTACGCATGCCTCCCTCCCCATCCGTTCAAATCCATGCACATTGTTGACGTGCACAGCCACCAGTCACTGTTAATGGACAGGGTCACCGCAGGCCTAGCTGCTTTTCCTAGCTGACATTCGTTGAATGGGTATTGCATAAACATGCTGTGTGGGTAAACTCCGCACATTTGGGCATGTCTACATCATTTGGCGCGTGCATCCCGAACAAAATGGACACTATACTGCACCTCGAAAAAAAATCCAAGTTGGATTTCCAAGGATCCAGAAAGGCAGGCAAAAACCTGACCTTGACCCTACATCACAGGAAGGGACTGGAAACCATCGTATTGTTCAAACAAGAGGGGTACAGGATGAACTCCCAAGTGGCACAGCGGTCTAAGGCACTGCATCTCAGTGCAAGAGGCGTCACTACAGTCCCTGGTTTGAATCCTGGCTGTATCACATCCGGCCATGATTGGGAGTCCCACAGGGCGGCGCACAATTGGACCAGCGTCGTCTGCGTTTGGCCGGGGTAGGCCGTCATCATAAATAAGAATTTGTTCTTAACTGACTTGCCTAGTTAAATTAAAATTAAAATAATGGCTGTGTGGCTGCTCTACCAGTAAGCCGCCTATACTGTTTCCACTGCAACTTTTGGGTAGAAGGCGGCTGCAACCTCAACAACCTGAAGGGGTCAATGTAAATAGTTCTGGTGGCCATATGATTCATTGTTCAGCAGTCTTATGGCTTGGGGGTAGAAACTGTTAAGGAGCCTTTTGGTCTTAGACTTGGCGCTCCGGTACCGCTTGCAGTGCGGTAGCAGAGAGAAAAGTCTTTGACTTGGGTGACTGTAGTCTTTGACAATTATTTGGGCTTTCCTTTGACACCGCCTGGTATATAGGTCCTGGATGTCAGGAAGCTTGGCCCCAGTGATGTACTGGGCCAAACGCCCTACCCGCTGTAGCGCCTTACGGTCAGATGCCGAGCAGTTACCATACCAGGCGGTGATGCAACCGTTGCTCATGTAATCGTGGCAACTACAGTATGTGGAGTCATTGTATACCTTTGCTGAAAAATACGTAAAGTTAGCTAGACAATTGGAGACTTCCACTGTGTTTTCGGGTACATCAAACAGAACACAGAATGATTTGTTTGAAACAGTCAGTGATGTGATTCAAAAGGACATTGAAGATGAGATTAATGCAGCCCCATTTGTTGCAGTAGAAGAAGATGAGACCACAGATGTCACAAACAAAGGCCAGATCTCTGTGATTTTGTGTTATGTGGCTAAATGCGAAGTCAATGAGGCGATTTTGGGATTTGATGATGTGAGCGATGCCAAACGAGCTGTGGTCTTGGTGGATTATGTATTGTGAGTGTTGGGGGAGTGCAGCTGCGTTGAAAAGCTGGTAGCTCAAAGATATGATGGGGCCTCAGTGTTGGCATTACAGCTTAATTGGGTGCTGGCCAAAATAAGATAAAAAGTGCTTGAAGCTACATGTATTCACTGTTATGCTCAAAAGTTCAACTTGGTGCTCTCACAGTCAGCGAAATGCATCCGTGTGTCAAATCTTTGTCAAGATGTTTTCATGATAGCAAGTTAGAGAGCCTGTCAACATATGCAAAGCATTTTGACTTCATTAGACTAAAGGCTGATCTTGCCCTACTGTACAGTTTGAAAATGGTACGGGATAACTGCAAATCCCTCAGACTTCATTGGATTTCATTTAAATGGACTTCATTTACAAGTAAAGGTAGGCCTAAATGCATTTTGGGGGGGCGGGTTAGGCTACTGTTGAATGAACATGAAAATAGGGTTGCTGTCCATTCAGCACCACGGAGTTAACCTGTAGGTTTTCATACAGTTTGAGTGGCCCCCGTGGCGCTGTCCATTCAGCAGTGCTGAATCCTGGCTGCGGCCTCAGATACCTTTGTATTTGTGAGAGGTATCTTGTATTTGTGAGAGGTATTGACATGTTGAAAGCACAGATCTGTCTGTTTAAACAACTAGCACACATCTCAGACACCCATAAGATATTCCTCCAGAGATCTCTTCACAGTCCCCAAGTCCAGAACACACTATGGGAGGAGCACAGTACTACATAGAGCCACGACTACATGGCACTCTATTCCACATTAGGTAACTGATGCAAGCAGTAGAATGAGATTTTAAAAAAACAGAACAGATGAAAATACACCTTATGGAACAGCGGAGACTGTGAAGCAACACAAACATAGGCATTGACACATGCACGTACACAAGGATTTTGTGTTGTAGATATGTGGTAGTGGAGTAGGGGCCTGAGGGCACACACTTAGTGTGTTGTGAAATCTGTTATGAATGTATTGTAATGTTTTAAAATTGTATTGCTGCCTTAATTTTGGCAGCAGCGAATGGGGATCCATAATAACTACAAATATTTATAAAAGATTTTAGTTTGTAGCATACTTCCTCATTTTCAGCATCGCCTATTCTTTAGTGGCTTTAATATTTATTTCATTTCATGAAGCATTGGATTTATCAAGCTAGAATTATGTTTTGATGAGACTATTTGACATTTTGGAAATGCATTTTTCAGTCATTTCGATTGATGATGTGGACATTTAATTTGAACCTTATTGACTATATACCGTAGGTGTGTGTAACACTATTTCACACAGTAACATTATGTGTGTTTGTGTTTGCCAATTTCGTTTAATAGCCTATGTCACTCTGTTTGTTGGATCTATCTGTTGTATGGTGAACGTGAGATTCATCCAGGTTTCTTTGGGAGAAAATCTGGCTTTGAGAACAGCTAGGTGCTTACGCAGCCAGCGACCTCACCACCACCACCGCACGCCACTGCAGGTTGTAACTCCTCCCGAAAATAGCAAACCCTCATCGCAAAACTCAGTCGATCACCCACAAACCTTAAACAATGCACTACGGCAGCAAGTGAATGCTCAAAACTGAATTCACATCACGCCTCCGTGCAAACCCCTGCTAAGAACAATAAGCACTTACCAGCACACTTTCTATGCAATGCCCACTCTCTCTGCAACAAGCTAGATGAGTTTGAATGGTGTCTCAAGGACACTAAATCAGACATAGCAATTGTATCTGAGACATGGTTCCAAAACAAAGTTTCCCCTGACATGCTTGACATCACAAGCTAGTGCATAGTGGTTAAGGTCAGATCATATCGCCTCCCTCACCTTCCTTTCCAGAATTGCAATATGTGCACTGCATTTCCTACCTGACTCACCACAGGGTGATATCCTCATTGATCACTTAGTAGAGACTATTGATGCACTACAAGTGAAACACCCTGCCATTGTTTTTTTCATTGGAGGAGATTTCAACAGGCAGGATGTGGGGAGGCTATGTAAGAGTCACAGTTTAAAGCAGATGGTTAATCAACCAACAAGATGAGAAGCCATCCTTGACCTGGTCATCCCCAATCTGTCTCCTTTCTACTGTGTTCCTGTGATCTGGAACCCACTAGCAACAAGTGACCATAATGTCATCACTACCCAACCCAAGAAAATAAAAATCCAGATCACGACACTGAAAAGGAGTCGAGGAAGAAAATATATGGACATGTCTTTAGGACTGTATTTTTATATAGGTGTTTGTAATAATATTATTTGTGTGTTTGCCGATTTTGGTTAATGGCCTATGTGACTCTGGTGGTTGGAGACAGCTGTTGTATGGTGAGCTTGAGATTTATCAAGGTTTATTTGAGAGTAAATCTGGCTTTGGGAACAGCTAGTGCCTACCCAGCCACCGACCTCACCGCGCATCATTGCTCCTACGAAACAAGTCCGCTGTCTTTAGGGAAGCCTTGACGTCTGTGGTCATAGCTGTCTGCAAGATGTGTTGGTTGATGCAGAAGCAGTCGCGTTTTTCATCCAGTTTATTATCATGAAAGAGTTGTTCAATATTCGTGGTCTACTCTCAAAACACTTTCAGAAAACAAAACCATTTGTGCAAAAATTAAACATGAAAAGCCCTCAATAATTACTTACCGATTAAATTAGCAGCAGTAAATTCCAAGGCCGCCATCTCGGTGCCATGGCAACAACATACCTTATACACACGCATACACACATATCCACGCACAAGCCCACCACCGTGTACACACACACATATGCATGCGCAAACACACATGCATTCACACACAAACAACACCCCCCCCCCCCCCCCCCCCCCCCCCCCTCCTCCCCCATCACACAACAACAAAACAGCAGATTAGCAGCGCACTACCATAGCCTTCCCTCCCCATAGAGCAATGATCTGTACACAACAACACATCCACTGCGGTGATTATTCATGACAGGCCCCGGGCCCATAGACATTCTACTCAGGTGCTGGTCTGGTCTCCAGTCTACAGAGCTCCAGATTAGTTGCTAGGTCGAAGGTAGAGCCAAACTGCTTTGCTGTAAAACGCTCTGGTTACATAGATGATAACAGGGCAGCATTGTGGGTAAATTATACATAACCTGCTGCTCCATTACCCCTCTCACACACACGCACCCATGCACACATCACACGTATTACCACTCCTAGTTCTGCTGCTCTCTGCTGTCTGACAATTAGTCACACTAAACTGACCATAGGGAGAGAGAGATAGAGAGCGAGAGCGATAGAGAGAGCGAATGAGAGAGAGAGAAAGATAGAGAGCGAGAGAGAAATAAAGAGGGAGAGAGTGTGTTTGTTTTCTCTAATGAGGATGATTTCCATTCTGTTTAAGTTTTGTAGCTTCCTTCCTCTCATGGATTGAGTCATGCACCTCCTACAACAATATATGTTCAATGGTTTGAATGATAAGTTCCATCTGTTCATAACGGTTGAGGATAGTGTTATGTACAGCATTTTTCTGACATGATAAATTGCTACGAGGTGAATGTGTCTGTTTGATTTTCTATTGCAGGAGATGTTTTCAGTAGCCATGTACTCCTATCTTGAATCGAAAGCAATTATGGATAGTGTTGTATATTTTATGACATGGTAAATTGATACAGGGTGATTTCACTGTTTGTATTACAGGAGAGGCGTCTCCATATGTATGTGGTGTATTGTCAGAACAAACCCAAGTCAGAGCACATCGTCTCCGAGTACATCGAGACTTACTTTGAGGTGAGTATCTCTTAGCAAACACTGTGACTCTCGTTTGAACAAAGCAACTACATTTCTGCAGACTCCCTCATGGTAATGTTATTTCCCATTGATGTGATCGTGGTAATGTTATTTCCCATTGATGTGATCGTGGGAATGTTATTTCCCATTGATGTGATTGTGGGAATGTCAAGTTTGGTCATGTTGATTGGTGGTTGTAGGAATGTAATATTATGTCACATTGATAGGCTATGGGAATAATGCTATGCCTTGTTCCCTGTCTTAGGGCAGTTAGGATCGCCACTTTATTTTAAGAATGTGAAATGTCAGAATAATAGTAGAGAGAACGATCTATTTCAGCTTTTATTTCTTTCATCACATTCCCGGTGGGCCAGAAGTTTACATACACTCAATTAGTATTTGGTAGCATTGCCTTTAAATTGTTTAACTTGGGTCAAACATTTTGGGTAGCCTTCCACAACCTTCCCACAATAAGTTGGGGGAATTTTGTTCCATTCCTCCTGACAGAGCTGGTTTAACTGAGTCAGGTTTGTAGGCCTCCTTGCTCACACACCCTTTTTCAGTTCGGCCCACAAATGTTCTATGGGATTGAGGTCAGGGCTTTGTGATGGCCACTCCAATACCTTGACTTTGTTGTTCTTAAGCTATTTTGCCACAATTTTGGAAGTATGCTTGGGGTCATTGACCATTTGGAATACCCATTTGCGACCAAGCTTTAACTTCCTGACAGATGTCTTGAGATGTTGCTTCAATATATGCACATATTTTTCCTTTCTCATGATGCCATCTATTTTGTGAAGTGTACCAGTCCCTCCTGCAGCAAAGCACCCCCACAACATGATGCTGCCACCCCGTGCTTCACGGTTGGGATGGTATTCTTCAGCTTGCAAGCCTCCCCCTTTTTCCTCCAAACATAACGATGGTCATTATGGCCACACAGTTCTATTTTTGTTTCATTAGACCAGAGGACATTTCTCTAAAAAGTACAATCTTTGTCCCCATGTGCAGTTGCAAACCGTAGTCTGGCTTTTTTATGGCAGTTTTGAAGCAGTGGCTTCTCCCTTGATGAGCGGTCTTTCAGGACTCGAAATACTTTGCACCTGTTTCCTCCAGCATCTCTACAAGGTCCTTTGCTGTTGTTCCGGGATTGATTTGCACTTTTTGCGTTGATCTCTATGAGACAGAAGGCGTCTCCTTCCTGAGCGGTATGATGGCTGCGTGGTCCCATGGTGTTTATACTTGCGTACTATTGTTTGTACAGATGAACGTGGTACCTTCAGGCATTTGGAAATTGCTCCTAAGGATGAACCAGACTTGTGGAGGTCTACAAATTTTTCCTGAGGTCTTGGCTGATTTTTTTTTATTTTCAAATGATGTCAAGCAAAGAGGCACTGAGTTTGAACTTAGCCTGAACTTAGCCTTGAAATACATCCACGGGTGCACCTTCAATTGGCTTAAATGATGTCAATTAGCCTAGCAGAAGCTTCTAAAGCTACGATATTATTTTCTGGAATTTTCCAAGCTGTTTAAAGGCACAGTCAACATAGTGTATGTAAACTTCTGACCCACTGGAAATGTGATACCGTGAATTATAAGTTAAATAATTGGTCTAATCTGTCAACAATTTTTGGAAAAATGACTTGTGTCATGCACAAAGTAGTTGTCCTAGCCGAATTGCCAAAACTATAATTTATTACCAAGAAATTTGTGGAGTGTTTGAAAAACGAGTTTTAATGACTCCAACCTAAGTGTATGTAAAATTCTGACTTCAACTGTATGGTTAGGTGAATGTAATATTATGTCACACTGATGTGTGGTAGTGGTAATTTGTCTGTAGGCCACATTAAGTCATATTGAGGACACAGTATATGGTTGAAGTAATGCCTCTGCGTGTATCCCAAACTTGTGGCTCTATTTTCATGTCTTGGATTGGAACCCGTGCTATGGTCCGAAAATAGAAACATAGAGCTATTTGGTATTGAAAAGAAGAATCATATGCATAAAATAACAACATACCTACTGTAAAACATGGTGGTGATGTTATCCTGCTTCCACTGGTCCTGGTCAACGGCATCATGAACATGGACCTTTTAGCTAAATACCTGGTTGCCTTTGCCAGGAGGTTGAAACTTGGCCACAAGTGGAGCTTTCAACAAGACAATAACCCCCAAGCACACATCAAAATACACAAAGAAACGGTCATTTGGCCACAAAATCAACATTTTGCAATGGTCATCTCAGTCTCTGGGTTTGAGCCCCATTGAAAACCTGTGGTTCATAAGCGCAGACGAAGGATATCAAGGATCTGGAAATATTCTGTATGGAGGAATGATCCAAGATCCCTCCCAATGTGCTCTCCAATCTCGTAAACATAATTGAAGGTATTGGAAACAGGGGTGCCAATACTTTTGACCCATATCTTTTTGAGCAAAAAATGTATTACTTGTACAACTGAAACCCCTCTGAATCAGAGAGGTGCGGGGGGCTGCCTTAATCCACATTCCATGGCGCCCGGGGAAAAGTGGGTTAACTGCCTCGCTCAGGGGCAGAACAACGGATTTGAACCTTGTCAGCTCTGGGATTAGATCCTGCAACCTTTCAGTTACTGGCCCAACTGTCACGACTTCTACCGAAGTCGGCTTGTCTCCTTGTTCGGGCGGCGTTCGCTGATCACCGGCTCTCTAGCCATCGCCGCTCCATTTCTCATATGTCCATTTGTTTTGTCTTGTTCCGTACACACCTGGTATTCATTCCATAATCACACTGCATGTATTTAGTCCTCTGTTTCCCTCCATGTCTTTGTGTGTAATTGTTGATTGTTATGTGAGATGTTCACGCGCTTTTGTTTCATGTTCCGTGTTTTTTGGGGCAATTTGATGTCATTTTGTGCCTACTTCTTGACCGGAATAAAAGTGCGCCTGTTAACTCTACTCTGTTCTCCTGCACCTGACTTTGCCTCCCGTACTCAGACGTAACACCAACACTCTAACCACTAGGCTACCTGCCGGCCCAACCACAAAATCTCCTTGTTTTTTTTTTACAATTGTATTAGTACCAAGAATATACTATCGCTCAGTATTTGTACAATTAATATTATATCGTGTTTTTTGCTCATCTTTATCAAGGGTGCCAATCATTTTGGACCTGAGTGTATATGTTCATGAGAATGACTGTGTGTGTTTGGCCCTATCAGGAGCTGAGGCAACATCTGGGTCACAGGCTACAGCTGAACGACCTGCTGATCAAACCAGTCCAGAGGATTATGAAGTACCAGCTGCTGCTCAAGGTAACACACACAGACACATGCGCATGCGCACAGACAGACGGTCGTGTAAACCTGCAAGACGATAAGGTCGAATTCAATGTGGGAATGCACATTAAAGATGAGTGGCTATTTGAACAAGTCATGAACATCTACCTAGTGCCAACCTTGTGCCTGTTGTACCTCTCTCTGGTATTCAAACTAATAAAACACCTCCCAGATGTCTTCACCTTACATAGCATTTACTCGTAAACCTTGAACGCTCTTGACTCTCCATGCTGTGTTTACGTGAACAGGACTTCCTCAAGTATTACACCAAAGCCGGGATGGACACAGAAGAGCTCGAGGTGGGTGTTCGTCTGATACAACTCATGCTATTACACTGTGTATCTACCATTCATCTACTATATAAACTATCTAGGAATAGGTGATGACGAGAGGCAAGTGTGAGGCTGTGCGCTGTCTCTGTGCTATTAAGGGTTCTTTCTAGTCAAACAACCTGTATTCAGTAGTTGCTTGATTTAAATAACGTTCTCACTCTCTCTCTCTCTCCTTCACCATCACAGAAAGCGGTAGAGGTGATGTGCTTTGTGCCCAAACGCTGTAACGACATGATGAACGTGGGACGACTGCAGGGCTTCGAGGTAAGGCACTGCACTTAGGTCTCTCTCTATCAAATACAGCTCTCACGCATGCAAAATATTGTACTGTAAGCCAGTGTTTCCCAAACCTCTTCTCGAGTAACCCCAGGCCCAGCCAGTCAATGTATTTGATGTATTCCAGAACTGGCACTGTTGACTCAACTAATGAAAGGGCTTAGTGATTAGGTGACCATTTGAATCAGGTCAGCTACTTCTGGAAAACATCAACTAAGTGGACTGGCTGGGGGCTCAAGGAGATGTTTGCAAAATACTGGTGCAAGCCATAAGTAAGCCATGTACTCAACCCCTATTCTCTTTTCACCCCGTGTCGCTTCCCTCCATCCTTCTCTTTCATCTCCAGGGTAAGATCACGGCGCAGGGGAAGCTGCTCCAGCAAGACACTTTCACAGTGGCGGAACAGGACAGCAGCTTCCTGTCCAGAGCCAAGGAAAGGCGGGTCTTCCTGTTTGAACAGCTGGTCATCTTCAGCGAGCCAATCGACAGGAAGAAAGGATTCTCACTTCCTGGTTACACCTTCAAGAGCAGCATCAAGGTAGGTCTCTCTTCTTTCCAGATTGTTTTTCCTCCTCTTTTCTCATTTTAGATTAGATTGAATGCATTACCTGCATAGGCTTTTAACCATAAGGAATCTAAACTAACTTGACTGTTACGTAACTTCTTTCAGTCCCAGATAATGAATTGCATGACTGATGTAAACAAACACAGTGTTTCTCCAAATCTAACATTGAGTACAAGTTCTTGAGTGTTCTTGGAAGCCTTAAAAGCATCTGTGTCTGTTTTATTGGTGAGCTATTAAATGAGCCACACTCCAGGATGTCTTCCTCCTTCCACCAGATGGTAGTCAGATGTGATTTGTTCCCGGTGGATGGAACGTTACAGGAACGTTCAAATAAAAATGGTGGATGTAACATTACTGGAACATTCCGTTTGAAATGCATGCATTTGTGCTAAAGTATGTTTACTCAACAAACTCTACTCGAAATTTGGACACGTTTGTTGAGTAAAATGACAAATTCATGTTTGCTCAAAACAACTCAAAACAACACCCAACATTATTGTATTTCCCAGCAGGTTGATTTTCAGAATTGTTTATTTCAATACCTGTGTTTTTGCCTGTTTTTGCACTTTGATTGGTTGATTAATCTTATTCTACACAAACATAAATAACATACATTTTTCGAAAGTGCCGTAAACCTCAATTAATAGCCTGAGTGTTTATTTGCTTAAAGGCGCAATGGAATTAAAAACAAGTTCTTCCTGTGTTTTATATTTCCACACAATGAGGTTGGAATAATAATACTGTGAAAATGATAACAATGCCTGTTTGGTGTAAGAGCTGTTTGAAAAGACCGCCTGAATTTTCTTCCTGTTTGGTGGGATGGAGTGTTGGCCTTCCATGGTGACATCACCATGCGGAATATTTGTTAATAGACCAATAAGATAGAGAGATCCAAACTCTCTGCTAATACTAGCTCATTTTCAGTATTCCCATCCTCACTCAGACCACTCCAAGACAGTCCTAGCTAAAAACTTGCTTGAGAAATTGCCCTTTTCTAAACAATTTTTTTGTTGTCGTTGACCATTTTAATTGAAAACTATCACAGTAAGGTACTTAATTGTTACCCAGAAATGATTTGATAATGAGATAAAAACGGCTGCATTGGAACCTTTAAATCACACAAAACAGACGCTTATCAGAGACAGACTTCTATTTGAGCCAGGCGTCTATTTCCTTAATGCACACAGCTGTTGCTCATTTGCATAGTTCATTGTTTAACTCCAGCAATCACTTACAGCATTTGAATCAATCTCTTAATCTTCGGCACTAATGTGTAATCATTTACACACTGTGCCATGTTTCTTGTTTATCTTAGTATGCCTCTATACATTTTTTTATTTTTTATAAATCATTGCCTTGACAGAATAAGCATTACAGTCTTTGACTGTGCATTTTCGGCAGTTCTTCCTTTTCGCCACCAGAGGGCAATCATATGATTTCTAGGGGTCTGTACTCCACAAGTTGTTGAATGGTTTTGTGCTTGCCAGTTGGCTAGCAGTTCTCAGCTGTTAGTAGCCAATAGCTAGCAGTTTCTTACTTGCCCCCCAAAATGTATAATTTCCGTAATGTTCTACTCATTACTGAAGTATTTAATGTAACAAATAAAACATTAAACCTCATGGTAACTTCGTAAATAATTAATTTAGACCTGGCATTTATTTGAAACAGGTGTTTATTTGTTGAAATTTGTGCCATTGCCCGGTTATTAAAAAGAGACAGGCGGCTATTTGAGACTCTATATTTAATTTAAGTTTTGCGGTAATCTAATCTGTTAGTAGTTTGATTTATTGCACAGGTTACTGAGATGGCTGTTCTAGTTTATTTGATTTGGGTTATTTCAATATCAATCTTCCCTGTCCCTACCCCGTCAGTTATTGTGAATGCAGGTTGCGGTCGATTAAAAGTTCAAATTGTTGAATATCCTCACTCTGACTGGATTCAAATAGTCTCTACACATGGCATGCCAGCATAATGTGACTTGCAGGCTTGATGTGGCCTGTAAACCAGGAGTTTCAGACCACTGTGTAAGGGTATATCTAGGCACTCAAAGAAATACCTTATAATATATGTAATGTATTTTCATAAAGAGTTTGATTTTAAAGATAATATATTCATTTAGAAACTGACTTCAAGGCTACATTAATGAAAAGCATTAAAGTCATGGGCGGTAACTAACTCACTCGAAAGGCAAGGCACTCTGGGAAGTATGCAAATAAAGTAGAATAAATTCAAAGTTGAGTGAACATTCAATTCAACTTGAGAATGTATGTTGGTTCAGCTACACTCTTAGAAAAAAAGGTGCTATCCAGAACTAAAAAGGGTTCTTTGGCTGTATCCATAGGAGAACCCTTTGAATAATCCCTTTTGGTTCCAGGTAGAACCCTTTCCACAGAGAGTTCTAGATGTAACGCAAGAGTTCTACCTGAAACCAAAAAGTGTTCTACCTGGAACCAAAAAGGGTTCTCCTATTGGGACAGCCGCAGAACCCTTTTGGAACCCTTTTTTCCAAGAGTGTATATGCCCACATTTTTGCAAACTCACAATCTTATTGCAGCTGGTTGCCTTACAGTTTTATATTGAATCAACGTCTTCTTCTTTTTATAAAGTGCAGGGTTGCTTTTCCAAAATGTGTAGGTTTCCTAGAAGTTCTGGTTCGTAATTCAGAATTCCCTGCTTATTCCATCCTCATTCTGGGAATCTCAGAACCGGCAAATGTGGACATTTTGGGAAAGTTGCAACCCGGAATTATGCAACCCTACTGAATACACCTGTGCTTTGTTCCAGGTGAGCTGTCTGGGGGTCGAGGCTCCGGTGGAGGGGGAGGTGGGCCGATTGGTGCTGACCTCACGGGGGGCTGACGGGACTGTGGTGAGATACGTGCTGCAGGCCGCCTCCCCAGAGGTCTGCACGGCCTGGGTCAACGATGTGGGACAGATCCTGGAGAACCAGAGGAACTTCCTCAACGGTAGGATCGGAGAAATACTGATAGAAAAACACAACAGCTTTACTTTCAGGATTCATATCTAACCCCATGCTGCCAACTTCCTCAATGGTAGGACAGGAGACACAGACAGACATCTTCTGCACAGTAAACAACCACTTACGTTTACTCATGTCTGGCCTTTCCCACTGTTCCCGGGCGCTGAAGACGTGGATGTCGACTAAAGCAGCCCCCCGCACCTCTCTGATTCAGAGGGGTTGGGTTAAATGCGGAAGACACATTTCGGTTGAATGCATTCAGTCGCACAACTGACTAGGTATCCACCTTTCCCTTTCAACTTCCAATTGGAGACATACTGGTGGAAAAACACAACATCCAGGAATGTTTACTAGTCACACGTTTTACGTTTGGCCTGATGCAATGATCCAAAAGCAGTTCAGTACCAAGTCAACTTACACAAACAATAAAACTACAAAGACCAACGCTAATGTTTTGACAAACATTGTGTCCCAAAATGAAATGTTGCCTGGTCTAAATCCTCTCTCTCTGTCTTGTACCATGAATTCACCCAGCCCTCCAGTCTCCCATCGAGTACCAGCGCAGAGAGGGAACCAACAAGTCTAACAGCCTGGGCCGGAGCATGAGAGCCCCCCTGTCTTCGGCCAGCAGTCCCCTGCGCCCCCACTCCTCGGCCTCCATCGACCGCCAGCGCCTGCCCTGGCTCCGGTCCTACAACACCTCCCTCCCCACCCTCTACCTGCCCAGCCAGGGGGGTCAGGGAATTGGCCTCCAGGGCCCCGCTGAGACACACACTCCCCGGGAGGTAAGGTCATACTGTATATACACATAGACAACACACACACACACACACAGCCGGAGGTAAAGGGCCCAGTCACACACACATACACCTCAGTGACCTACAGCAGTCAGGGACCAAACACTGTGCTTCTGTTTGACCACAAACAACGAGACACTGCCATCCCCGTTTAGCTTGCTGGACTGGAATGTGCTTCAGCCAAGCCTGACCGAGTGTACACCCCCCCCCCCCCCCCTTAGGCTTAGTTAGACCACATATCCTCTACAGACTACATGTCTGGATTAGGAATCCTTCAATTAAATCCTAATATGAAATAATCTGAGATCTCATGAGAAACTTTTTTCATGCAACAAGAAAGAAAAAACAATCATCTGTTGGCTATCAGCTCTCAGTATCTAATGTTTAGTTGTGTTGTGTGTGTGTGTGTGTGTGTGTGTGTGTGTTTGCAGTCTCCTCTGGTCAGTAGGAACTCGCAGACAACAGTCTCGCCATCTCACGTCCAGCTGGCTTTCACTGACCCGTCTGGTCTGTCTCACTACTCTCAGACCCAGACCTCCCTGCAGTGCCAAGCGGGGTCCAGCGGGCTGCGTAGCACACAGGTATACACACGTACACGCAGACACACAGACACACACAAAGTGCACATGCACGCAAGCATGCACACGCACACAGCACAGAAATAAACACACGCAAGGACAGAAAAGGTTTTTACGCATGCATGCTGTAATTACATGATTTACATCTCAATCTGCTCTTTAGGTTTATTGTAGGCATGATTTATCACCGACGTCAACAATATGAATAGGAAAACAAACCAGGGGGATCTGCTGGGGGACTAAATAAGAAATAAAACGGTTGATTGTATGGCAGAATAATGAGCATTCTTATATGGTCATTTATGTTCATTAAAATATGAAAGGCTTTAGTAAATGGCAAACATTTGTACAATAGAGGGGGAACGTAAAGAAGGAATTTGCGCCAAAATGATAGTCAGGCTACTACTTCCTCTGTTGGCCAGAAACAGAAGAGAGAATAATTTTTCAGAATGAAAAAAAAGAATTTGGAATATTGCAGAGGAGTTTTGTCTGAAACAAGATGTAGAACCAGAAATCGTATCCTGTTGTTGGCCGCTGTTGAGTGTCTTAACCTTGGACCTACCCATTAACTACACAACCCTCTGTTATTACTATGCACTTGTATCAAGTATAGACCATCTCTGCTTGCACTTAGCGAGTGGAGCCGACATACCTATTTGTTCTGACTATAGGCAGTTGTTCTATGTATTCACTCGGGCTGGATGGGGCCTATGGGTACATAAACAGGAAATAGCCTGACCCAGACACGGAAGTCAGAGACGCCGATCAATGGCCTAATTGTTCTTTCTCTCCCTCTCCCTCTCATGGTGGAATTTGCACATTGTGTTGTTGTGACGGATATATTGTAAACAGAAAAACAAACCACATTATGGCTGTCGCTGACATATACTGATCAAGAATATAAACGCAACATGTGAAGTGTTGGTCCCATGTTTCATGAGCTGAAATAAAAGATCCCAGATGAACAAAAAGCTTATTTCTCTTAACTTATGTGCACAAATTTGTTTACATCCCTGTTAGTGAGCATTTCTCCTTTGCCAAGATAATCCATCCACCTGACGGGTGTGGCATATCAAGAAGCTGATTAAACAGCATGATCATGATGGCGGTGGGGTTATGGTGTGCGCCGGCTTAAGCTACGGACAACGGACACAACTGCATTTTTATCGATGGCAATTTGAATGAGATCCTGAGGCTCGTGGACGTGCCATTGCTCCGCCGTCCTCACCGACAATGCAAGGCCCCATGTCGCAAGGACCTTTTTGTTCAGCGTAGTAGCTCATTTGCAAAACATCTTTATTCGTTAACGTTTTGCCTTAAATACCCCCTAAAAAAAAGATATTTACTGACATCTAAGATTTCTCCCCAGAGTTATACACAATGGCTAAAGTGAGGCATATGCCTCTCTCCGGGAAAAACAGCTATTTAAGCCACATTTCATGAGAAACATAAACATATTTGAATCTGTGTCTCCTCCTCTCCCCCCAGCAGAGCGCAGGAGAGGGCTGCAGTACCAGGGGCCTGCCTGGTGAGGCTGTACCTCCTCCTGGATCTGTCTCTGGTCCATTGGCCGGCAAGCGCTCCAGCAACCTGGCCCAGCTCAATGAAGATGACCTATGAACCCTGACCCCTAGGAGGAAGGAGGTTCACGGACCACCACAGCTACAGAGAGAAAGGAGGAGGGCCTCCTCTAGGCTTACCATATGTTGATGCTATCGTTAACTTAAGGGTCCTTTTGAAGGTGGATGGGGTGCTTCTGTAAGGTGCAAGGACTGGATGGAGACTCCTCTTCTGGACTGTTGCTACTGCTTTTTCAGACTGTTACCCGGCGGTTCACCGACAGTCTGAGAGACATAAACCATGGTTCTAACGGAATATACAGTATACGCCTTTCATCTGATTCTTCTGAGCGATGTGATTTGAGGTTGAAGACGTGCCTCTGCGTGGCACCACTAATGGGTGGCACCCAGCTAGATGTTGCAATGGCTGAGGTTACGAAGGATACTCAATGGACATTAGGTATTATGAGGACTTTGCTTGTTTTATTATGAGGACTTTGCTTGTTTCATTATGAGGACTTTGCTTGTTTCATTATGAGGACTTTGCTTGTTTCCTTTTCCATTTTGGAGAATTTCTATACAGTATATATTGTGCTGTCTGTCAGAGGGCTGTGGGATTTGTTCAAAGGAAGAAAAAAAATGTCCATTCCTGATTGGGGAGGTCACTGGAGAAGTGTCTGTGTGTGAGTGCGCACGCTGCAGGCATGTGTGTGTGCGTATGTGCGCAACATGCGTCTGTGTGTGCATGTGTGGGTGAAATGCGTCTGTGTGTGTGTAAATATGTGCGTAAATTGTGTGTTTTTTTTGTGTGTGTGTGTGTGTGTGTGTGTGTGTTTTTTTTGTGTGTGTGTGTGTGTGTGTGTGTGTGTGTGTGTGTGTGTGTGTGTGTGTGTGTGTGCGTGCGTGTACAGGATTGGCGGCTTCTCTTCTTGTAAACAAACATGGATCTGAGGAGCTCTACTTTTCATTCGACTTTCTTTCTACTTTTCTCTCACACTGCTGGATTCTTCCGACAACTACTTCTATTCTCAGGCTGTTTAAAACATGAAGTCATTCCTCCACTGAGCGTATACAGTGCGTTACTCTCTGTAGACACTGAGGAGAGAGGACGGGATAACAGCAAATGCATTTGATCTGTATATATGTGGAACATTGGATTCATCTCTCATGGAACAGAATGGTTCTTACCGCAGAGAGTGTTTCCGGTGGATGAGAACGAGAGAACTCTCCCATGTTCTCTTATTCTGTTTGACCCGAAGTGGTCTCTTGTTTGATCTGGAGATTCCAGACTAAAAAGGAGTGAGGGAGCCCCCTGGAGACACTCTACAGGCATGACGTCACTCTACTGTCACTTCAGACTTAATGGTATTTTCTTTGATTCCTTCTCTGCTCCCACCCTTTCTCTGTCTCTTTCTCTAAAAGTCAGAGGGAAGTGAGGACATGATTACGGTGGGAGAGAAGAGACGGGGAGAGGATGGGTGGAGAGGACACAAGGAATCGAGGAAAAACTCATTGAGATGTGGCGGGAGTGGTGGCCATGCCATAGCCAGCCTGACGAGAACGCTAGGGGACGGAGACCGGCTGGTATTTCAAACATATGTTTTCTTGACGACAGGAGACATGAAGGGGTGGTATTGAAATGTGGTATGGTGTCACACAGTCTGTCACTGAAGTCCCATGGCGATGTGCCACAGCCTTCTGCTGTATCCAATGATCTCTGCTGGCTCTCGCTACTCCAGCACGTTAGTACACGCAATACACCTGGCTCAGGCTTACATCTCTGGTTCTTTCGCTACTCCAGCACGTTAGTACACGCCATACACCTGGCTCAGGCTTACATCTCTGGTTCTTAGATAAAGGACAGCAGTTTAGAGACAGTTAACTACTTGGGTTGTTGTATCAGTTGACACTGTGGATATCAAGTGCTTCATCTGCATGCTCTGTGCTCATCAAAGTGAGACTTTTGCCAAAGGCGGGTGCTTTTAGTACTTCATGTACTTCGGTTCATACTGCTACTCTAATATATTGCCAACTGTTGTTTTTTTTTTTTTTTACACATCAAAAATCAAATACATGTAGTTGTGATTTGTTTACTTCAATGCCCGACCTTTCATCTTCTGAATAGAACAACAACAACAAAAACGACTGTAAAACGAGAAGAGATAGAAGAGATGATTTCAGCTCTTGGTGAATTCTTCTCTGTAACCAGTAGAGGTCAGTGTAAGGCTTTCAAATACAGATGGCAGTCATTGGAGATTAGACAGCTGCATCAACGATCAATGTCTTCAAGTTACAATGCCCCCTCGAGCTAAATCTGTTTAAAATATCTCAATTACAGTGACTGTTTAAATTCAGAACATAAAAGTTTGGTCCCGAAAACTCCATCTCAACTCCCCAGTGCTCGTGGACTAAGGGGTGCTGTTTGTAAATTGGACGTCATAGTGACGATTATTGCTCTGGCATTTTGTGCATGTTACTTAAATATGAAGAATACCCCTACAGAAATGAAGATAACTAAATAAAAAGAGCAGGATAAGGGCTATAATGATGCCATGTTTGACTGAATAGAATCGGTTGTATTATATCAAATAAAAAGTATTTGAATTAAGAATTGTCTATTTTATGTCATTTCTGAAAGTATATCCCTCTAACATTGAGATGATCTGAATATATGTCGAAATATATCACGAGTATTAATACATGGGAATAATAACCAATTCAGATTTATATTATTTTACTCTTATTTTACCAGGTAAATTGACTGAAAACATATTCTCATTTACAGCAACGACCTGAGGAATATTTACAGGGGAGAGGAGGGATGAATGAGCCAACTGGAAGCTGGGGATGCTTAGGTGGCCATGATGGTACAGTTGAAGTCGGAAGTTCACATACACCTTAGCCAAATACATATAAACTCAGTTTTTCACAATTCCTGACATTTAATCCTAATCCTAGTAAAAATTCCCTGTTTTAGGTCAGTTAGGATCATTTATTTAATTTTAAGAATGTGAAATGTCAGAATAATACTTTAGAGAATGATTTATTTCAGCTTTTATTTCTTTCACCACATTCCCAGTGGGTCAGAAGTTTACATACACGCAAATAGTATTTGGTAGCATTGCCTTTAAATTGTTTAACTTGGGTCAAACGTTTCGGGGTGCCTTCCACAAGCTTCGTACAATAAGTTTGGTGAATGTTGGCCCATTCCTCCTGACAGAGCTGGTGTAACTGAGTCAGGTTTGTAGGCCTCCTTGCTCGCACACGCTTTTTCAGTTCTGCCCACAAATGTTCTATAGGATTGAGGTCATACGTTGATCTCTATGAGACAGAAGGCGTCTCCTTCCTGAGCGGTATGACGGCTGCGTGGTCCCATGGTGTTTATACTTGCGTACTATTGTTTGTACAGATGAACGTGGTACCTTCAGGCATTTGGAAATTGCTCCTAAGGATGAACCAGACTTGTGGAGGTCTACAATTATTTTTCTGAGGTCTCGGCTGATTTCTTTTGATTTTCCCATGATGTCAAGCAAAGAGGCACTGAGTTTGAAGGTAGGCCTTGAAATACATCCACAGGTACACCTCCAATTGACTAAAATTATGTAAATTAGCCTATCAGAAGCTTCTAAGGCCATGACAACATTTTCTGGAATTTTCCAAGATGTTTAAAGGCACAGTCAACTTAGTGTGTGTAAACTTCTGACCCACTGGAATTCTGATACAGTGAATTATAAGTCAAATAATCTGTCTGTCAACAATTGTTGCCAAAACTATAGTTTGTTAACAAGACATTTGTGGAGTGGTTGAAAACCCAGTTTTAAATGACTCCATCCTAGGTGTATTTAAACCTCCGACTTCAACTGTATGAGAACCAGATTGGGATTTTAGCCAGGACAACGGGGTATATATATTCTAATCTGAAAATTAACCCTAAAAGGAAAAAGGACCTAACCCTGCTCATATATACAGAAATAGCAAGGAGGAAGGTCCCACCTTTTTTAATTATAGTGCCACATACCCCAGCCTAAACTAAAGAAAGTACCCTTCAAACAGCCCCTGAAGACAAATGCTGCTTTTCGACTGTAACACCAGTGTTACACTAGTGTATACACCCTTATGTTATACTAGGGAAATTGTGTTTCCATATCTCGGGCTGACAGTGAGGACCTGTGAAAAGCATGATCAACAACCTTTTGCATGATCAAAACAGTTGCTTTGTGAGAAGGTGTTAAAGTTCCCTGTTAGCCATTGTAATGTAAATGACAGCTGAAAAGTCGCAGTAGGCCTGGCTTTGGCCCCAATTCAAAGCAGGTCCTCGGGAGCCATGGTCAAATGAGACACGGGTGCCGACCCATGTAGAGCCTTTTGGGTAAAACTCTGTGTGGAAATGCACAAAAGAGATAACGCCTGGACAAGAAGGGACACCAGAAATCTGTTCTTCAGAATAAATACTCGCCCTGGTCCTGAGCTGTAGAGGAGAGCAGGTCTTGATTGTAAGATGTCTGGGATATATGCGTGGGGGGGGGGGGGGGGGGGGGGGTATAAAGAGTATTAACTTTCATGGGGCTAAATCAAAGGGAGTTCCTATCACCAAGAGGGATTGTTAGTTGGTTAGTTCCCCTCAGAATAAAAGGTCACCCTAGGCAGTAAAGCAGGGCTGAACGTAACACAACTGTGATATATAGGAACTGGGGGGGGGGGGGGGGTGGAAGAGAGAGGAGTGAGAGAGGTATTAACTTTCAAAATCAAAGGGCTTTCCTGTCACCACTGGGGGGGAGGGGTCTGAGCAACAGGGGTCCTATTCACGGGGGGAGTCCCGTCGAGTGGAGGGCCATTGCATCTGTTGTCTCAATCTCCTCCATTCAGAGAAAGAAAACAGCCATTAAAGCCACATGACTGTGAACTTGATTGCAGAAGGCCCACCCCAAACTGCCCCCGTCTCCCACAAACAGCCCCCGTCCCCAGTCAATGGTGGTCTCTCCGTGTTTACTTTGAGGTGTGAAATCTTTGAACATCCCCCCTCCACTCCCCATTTTTAAGAGGTGTTTGCTTCACACTTCAATGATACAATGACCCACCAGTTGTATTCTGAATGAATACAATGAAATTACATTTGAATGAAACGTTAGATATTTTGGTTGACTAGAATGCCGTTCACTGTTTTAGGTGGAAGAAGGCAAAAAAAAAAAACATTTGAGTCTCACACTATCACTCTGAGAAAATAACATATAACATTGAATATATATTTGCTTTAGCAAGGAATTCCCGTTTATTCAAATGTACATGCAGTCTTAACTTCAACTAAGTTGTCTGTGAAAGTGATACATTATTTACAAAGTCTTCCAACAAATTGTGGTTTGTACACATAGGAATGGCAATTCACATTCTGATTAAATAACAAGAATCAATTTCAGCAACAGATGAAACTGAGATAGGGGTTTATATATCCATGAATAAAACATTATAACACTGATCCCACAATCAACCGTCAGATCAATATATACATTTGGCCAAAAATCAACCGATATGTGGTATACTTAATTCAGATACATTTTCTTCCTCGTGTAATTCACATTCCATTATCAAAAATTGTTTCTGAATTCCAGATTCTAAAAGATGAAACGTGCAGAAAGTGGATCACTTGCATGTTACATAAATTTGCTGAATGATTGATATTTCAATATTACAAATGAAATCAAAAATAAAATGAAGACCTCGGGAATTGTTATTTATCATGACTAATCTATTCAAGCTGCTATCCACTTTGCTACTTAAAAACAGTCTTCGTTTAGATTTTTTTTTTAAATCAATCATACTGTATATTCTATTATGTACCTACCTTTAACACTAGTTTTTATGTTATTTTTGGACTTTTGTAGTTGGCATTTGATTCTTGATTGATATTATGGCACTGCATTGTTGAGTTAGCAAGCAAGCATTTCACTGTACCGTGTGCACGTGACCAACCAAAACTTTGATTTGATTTGACCGTGGACATTGACAGCTGATTCATGTGGGAACCAGGTTATACTGTCACCATCAAAGGTAAAGAGTGGCTACCCCCTTTGCTATGGGAGATCCTTTTTTGTGCGACACCTAGAAATGCCCAGTGAACGCTCTGTGTCCATATCAACAATCCTGAACCTCGCCACTCGATTTGCTTCCCTTGTTGTGAAATACCTCTCAAAAGCGTTTTGCTGACGGGCTGAAAATGGTCACGACTACAGAGGTTAATAGTCTATAGGTTGTCCTTGTGGTCCGCACCACTCTCCCTCAGAGGGTCTGTGGCAGTTACAGTACCATCACATATTGCAGTCTCTTGGCTCTATATAGAGTCTATTGAATCCCCCCCTCTAGTCCGTTCTACTCTCTCTTGATATTGGCCAACAGAGAGTCTGACGTGTTCCCACCGGACCGGCTCTTCCTACTCTGGTGAGTCTTGACGTGTTTGGAGAGGTGGTCGCTCCTCATGAACCTCTTCCCGCACTGCTGGCATCCGAACCTCTTCTCCCCGGTGTGTGTTCTGAGGTGGCGTTGTAGCTCGTCGGAGCGCGTGAAGCTCTTCCCGCAGAACAGCCAGTTGCAGATGAACGGCCTCTCCCCGGCATGCCAGCGCAGGTGGGCCTTCAGGTGAGACGTCTTCTTGTACACCTTGCCGCACTCTGGGATATGACAGATGTGCAGTCGTTTCTTGCCAAACTCGAGTCCCCCGCCGTTGGCCTGGCAGTTGGGGCACTTGCAGCGACGGCAGCGGCGTGTGGAGGATAACAGGCCCTTGGAGGTGCCCTGTAGGAGGGCTGCGATTTGGGGCTGGTGGCCCAGGACCAGCTGCCGGCCCAGGGAAAAGGGGTGGTGGTTGGTGGGGCTTCCGTGGCCAGTGGTCTGGGGGAGGCTCCACCAGCCCTGCTGGCCCTCCTCCCCTACATGGTGTTGTCCGCCGGATAGATGGTGCCTGGCGGAGGATACAGAGTTCTGAAAGAAGCCGGGGAAGTTTTGTCCCACAGAGACTCCATTATGCTGGGGGTAGTACTGCGGCCCATTGGGACCCTGGCTCTGGGATGAGAGGACCTTGACGGGGGAGAGCTCGAAAGAGTAGGCGGAGGGAGGCTCGGCCGGCGGAGTCAGGGGCAGCTCGTGGTGGTGGTGGTGATGGTGGTGGTGATGGTAGAGCGCGTGGGGGTGAGGACCCAGGCCAGAAGGCAGACTCTGTCCAGGGCCAACAGGGAACTGGACCTTGGGCACCGCGAATGTCATCTGATGTGCGGCTGCAGTGAGACTGGAGGCGCTGAGACTAGAACTAGGGGCCACCGCCACCTCGTTGCTCCAGAGCTGGAACATCCCGGAGGCTGAGCTCACCCCCACCGCCCCCTCATAGGGGAACTGGGAGCTCTCAGAGCCCACCGTGCCACCCACCTGCCAGGCCTGGCTACAGGTGGTGGCCAGGAAGGACAGGGCGTTGGGGGCTCCCTCTGGGGACGAGCTGGGGGTCCGGTCCTGGTGGAAGATGGATAAAGAACATAATTCACTAACTCATTCTAATGACCCAGGCTAATCAATCTATCAAATTTTTTCATAAAGTACTTTTTTTTACATCACATGTTGTCACAGGATGTTTTTACAATAAGTCTGGTGAAACTTCAGGAATCATAGCAATTCAAGTGATTATTGTGTATTTAAAAAATGTATAGTGTGCAAATAACAGTAATTTCTCACGAGGTACTTTTATTTGTTCTTGGATATCAGATTCCAGAGGTTTTACATATACAAATGTCAACTACAATATCCACAAATATTTATTGACTACAACTATATCATGATACAGTTTCTGTGCAACTCAAAACTTCCTAACACTCTTTCATTCTGTCAGGTTTTAAAATAATAAAACGTTTACTTAGCTATAAACGGGACAGCCTACTGAACATCACATTTTAGAACTCTGCAGATTTATTAACCTTGAACAAATGATTGCCGCACATTTATGCAGACGCAATAAACTGTATAGAAGTGCCTATATCGATTCGTATCAAAACGATTACAAACCTGTAAAAAGGTGTGTAGAAAGTTGTCATTCCGTTGTATCGTCAGCGCAGCCATCTGTCCAAGCGCTCGGTGTCTCCGCACCTGCAACACGAGCTGCGCGGAAAGGCAGCGATGAACGAGTTTACCAGGGAAGGTGCGCGGTGTCGACGGAGAGAAGCGCACCAAGCACCCGGGTCTTGGATTGACCCTGAAACTAGAAACAGTCCTATCCAGAAACAAAGTAATCCTGTGTCATGCAAGGCAAGTGTCCGGTCCTCAGTCCGCTTGGTTACAACGCTTAAAATGGTCTGACTCCGAATGAATGACCAAACTAATTCCAGTTCATGTAGGTCCTCTTTTCAGTCACCAGCAGTCGCATACAACCACAGAGCAGAACGCTTCTTTGAAGTGCAAGTGAAGGAGAGACTATCGCAAGAAATCCTGTGGATTATTTCAAAGGCAGTTGCATGAGTTGTATCTTGTCTTTATAAAGAGGCAAGGTCCTCTCAACGGGGGTCTCCATGAGAACCAGTATGGAGAGGAGATGTGAGGAGGGGAGTAGGGAGGGGGGGTTGATTGGGGAGGAGGGGGTTACATTGATAGTTGGTTGACGGAGAGGGTTGCTCATAATTTGCACTCAATTTCAACCAAATGCTGACCTTGCAAAACAACTCCTCCCTCAATTGTTCTGAAAAACTTTGAGGCGTGAAAAAGGTATTTAGTAATATCGTACAATTTGAGGGAGGGATGTGCTCTCGATTTTCTCTGCATATAAACTGCATATCAACGCGGATTTTGTTCAATAAATGGGCAACTTTATTACACGTGTAGGCTATTACTATTATTAATAATACGCCAGGTCGTAATAATAAGCGTCACCATTTGGCATTTCTGCACATAACATTATCAATATAGTTTAGAAGACAGAAAAATCGAAACCAAGATCACTCCATTTATTATTGCCTACAGTGCTTAGAACAACACAATTTGCACGAATGGAATAATAATTATTATTGTGCATTCTAAATATAATATTCTTAAATTGCTGAACTCTATCAGCAATGTCTACAGCGCTTGCAACATCGCCTGAAATTAAGTGGGGTCTTTACTTGTTATTTGATCTTCATGATAAGCAGTTCATGAGCAGTTACACGCGAAAATGCATGGCTTAAATTCTATTCAATGTACCAAAATGCAAAGCTATTTTGAGATGAGATGAATCACCCATCACAGAGCATTCAGAGTCAAATACATTGGTGATATAGCATACCGGGGTGGAGATGGGCAATACATGATCAAATCAAATATGTTTCATCACAGAAACAAATACAACGCTTTTAAACTTGGTCCTTTCAGTTCTCTCTCCTTTTTCTCACGGTTACACCTTCCCAGGCTTCACTTGGGATCAGACTGTAAAGAATGTCACATCACCCTCATGACCATAACATTACATGTTTTCCCTCACAAAGCTAATTGATAAAAACCTAATCAAAGCCTCCCCAGTTCTCACTGCTAGGTGACACGTCAAAATAGGTCCTGCCCTGCGTGACTCCCTCACCCTTCAGGGTCAAGGAAAGGCCATCACAGATCTACTGCATTAATACATGCCGATTGGGAGAGTTAATCTAATTCTGTAGATCTGTTAACCATTACAAAGTCAAGAGCTTAAATTCAAGTCGGGAGCTCTGCTCATTTCTCATGTAAATAGGAGAGCAAAGCCTGAGCCTCTCCTCTTTTGCTGTGAACCACATTATTCGCACATTTCGGCGGTTCTCAATTAAAGAAAATGCAGAGAACGTTGCAGAAAAGGATCAGACTTTGTTCCGTGTTAAATTAATACCTAACACCACTTTAGCCAAATGTATACATGAGTCATATACCTGTCATGTAAGGAATCATTTCCGAACAGTTACTTTGTGATTTAAAAGTTTGCGTCATTAGAAAAATATGACAGACAAGCAAAATGTAGATTAAAGATTATTTTTATTTTATTTTACCTTTATTTAACCAGGCAAGTCAGTTAAGAACAAATTCTTATTTTCAATGACGGCCTGGGAACAGTGGGTTAACTGCCTGTTCAGGGGCAGAACGACAGATTTGTACCTTGTCAGCTCGGGGGTTTGAACTCACAACCTTCCGGTTACTAGTCCAACGCTCTAACCACTAGGCTACCCTGCCGCCCCATTAAGAGGCAAATGTCATTTCAATCTGACCCTTTGGTATTTTGATGAATGGAAAACGAGGGTTCTACTAACTAGTTATTACCACACCAACACAGTACGTAATATTACTTATTTACAAAATAACTCGATTTTTTTCGAAAAGAAACTTCATTTGAGGGGTCAGATACATAAGCATAAGGGTAGTAACCATTACGGATTAAGTTTGCCCTATGGCCGTTTGAGAAGGTTTTATTTACCTGGCCATTTGCATATAAAGGGGCTTGCAGGGAGAAGTGTGGGGCAGTGTTGCCTCTAATACATGCAGTGTGTTACAATTGGTCTAATAAAAAAAGGGTAATGGCTAACATAGAAAGGAAATGCATAAAAACGTTATTTTTAAACAGCTTTCCGTGAATTATAGCTCATGCCTTCATGCCATACTAATGCAAGGATTCATGCAATGACGGATGTCAATCATTTTATTTTGGTTTGACAAGAGATGATCTGTTAATTGGCGCATGAATATACAGCCTCGGCAAAGATCATGCAAGTGATGCATTTAGCGTGTGGTTGGCTCTTATCTCCGAATGACCTCGACTGAGGAAAGCCGATGGAGGACAATTCAGCTCCATTTTCAAAGGTTTTGTTCCGCCCACCCTTTCTGAACAGTACAAGATATCCATTAGATTTGCTGTAACCGTAGCTTGCCACCTGAAAACAAAAGCTAATATAGCTTTCCTCAGAAATGCAGCACTCAATTATGTTTGCCTGGTAAAACAGTATTTTTAATCAACATTTTGGAACAGAGTATTTTCACTTTGAAATCCAAGGTCTCTAAGAAAATGATCTGCCACCTTTGGATATGCACTGAGTACACAAAACATTAGGAACACCTGCTTTTTCCATGACATAGACTGACCATGTAAGTCCACGTGAAAGCTATGATGCCTTATTGATGTCATTTGTTAAATCCACTTCAATCAGTGTAGATTCCCCCTTTAGATTTGTGTGTATTAGGTCGCTGTTTGGGAATTGTTAGATTACTTGTTAGATATCACTGCACTGTCGGAACTAGAAGCACAAGCATTTCGTTACACTCGCATTAACATCTGCTAACCATGTGTATGTGACCAATACATTTTTATTTGATTTTTATGAAGGGGAGGAGACAGGTTAAAGAATGATTTTGAAGCCTTGAGACAATTGAGACATGGATTGTGTATGTGTGCCATTCATAGGGTGAATGAGAGATACAAACGATTTAAGTGCCTTTGAACGGGGTATGGTATGTGCACCAGGCGCACCAGTTTGAGTCAAGAACTGAAAAGCTGCTGGGTTTCTCACGCTCAACAGTTTCCCGTGTGTATCAAGAATGGTCCACCACCCAAAAGAACATCCAGGCAACTTGACACATCTCTGGGAAGCATTGGAGTCAACATGGGCCAGGATCCCTGTGAAACACTTTCGGCACCTTGTAGAGTCCATGTCCCAACGAATTGAGGCTGTTCTGAGGGCAAAAGGTGTGGGGGGGGGGGGGGGGGGGGGGGTGCGCAACTCAACATTAGGAAGATGTTCTTAATGTTTTGTACACCCAGTGTAAATCCCCCAGTGCAACCTTTCAAAGAATCGAATAGTATCATTCATGATTTTTAAAGGTAGAAATAAAAAAAAAAAACATTTAAGATAAGGAAAACCAGTTGCAAACAAATCAAAGAGAGCAAGAGCTCTTCCAAGAAGGAAGACATCAAATATTAGTGCTGTCCCATCTTCAAAGCTCTGAGGTACCCAGGCTGCTGCTGCTCTGTGTCTCCTCTTGCTTTATTACCCAGCACAAGTTGTTAATTACCCTGATTCCTATTTCCTGTCCCCACTCCCCCCCCCCCCCTCCGCCTCCCCCTTCCCCACTGTACCGACTCCCTCCCTCCCTCCCTCCCAGATGAGGTGCTTTGAAGTGCAAAGTACCCTCTCCTCACTTTGAACTGTGAAAACAATGCTCATGTGGTGCTCTGCTTACTGCTTACCTTCCCTTCCCCATGTTAGCTCATTTAAATAGACCTGGATACATACAGCAAGCAGGCTTCCTTCTACACTATTTCATGGGACAACGAGAGAGTGTTTTCCAGAGAGCGAGCGGTCCCAGTGTTCAGTAAACAGCTGTTGTGATAGCAGGCAATCAGGCCTCACAACTGTAAACATCCAGGGATGTGCTGGATTTTTATTTTATTTTGCCTTTATTTAACTAGGCAAGTCAGTTAAGATCGTATTCTTATTTTCAATGACAGCCTAGGAACAGTGGGCAGAACGACAGATTATTATTTTATATATATATATATATATATATTTTTACCTTGTCAGCTTGGGGATTTGATCTTGAAACCTTTACAAGTCCAACGCTCTAACTACAAGGCTACCAGCCACCCCATAGGGTCAGATAGGCAGCTGGCCACCAACTTCAACACTGAGAATGTCTTGGCTGGCCTATCGAATATAATATTTTCTTAAAGCCATTTCAAGAATTTGAACTGAAATTATAATTGATGACATCCACATTTATGAGATATATTAGACACAAACTACCTGAGGCATATAGATTTTTGCTTAGGGTCATTGCTATATTGTGATGTTAAATTACATTTTATTTGTCACATGCGCCGAATACAACCTTACCGTGAAATGCTTACTTACAAGAATTAAAGAAAATATTCACTAAATAAACTAGTAAAAAATGTTTAAAACATGTAATAAGAAGTGCGGGGGTACAGGTTAGTTGAAGTAATGTACTGTACATGTAGGTAGGGGTAAAGTGACTATGCATAGATAATAAACAGCGAGTAGCAGCATGAGGGGGGGGGGGGGGGGGGGGGGGTCAATGTAAATAATCCGGATTGCCCTTTCAGTTTCAATCTGTTCCGTTGATAAGGAAACAAAAATATCAATTTTCACCCATTACAGATGACAAACCACTAGCCATGCTGTTTTTGTCACCGATCAATTCCCTCTTTAAAGCATGCAAAACAATGCATGAAGAATATTCTAGTAGCTAGTCAAGCTGTTTTTTTTCTTCCCATTTCATCATCTTGCCTGGGGGGCAGTTTAAAAGCCCTCAGATCACTAAAATGTCCCAGCTGTCATGACCATCTGCACCCTAAAAGGCCACACAGCCACATAACAGAGGACAGAGGAGAGGAACTGCCTTTGTACTGGTGGCCCATGGGTATATCCCAAATGGCAGGCTATTCCCTACATAGTGCCCCACTTTTGACCAGATCATGGGCCCTGGTCAAAAGTAGTGCTCTACATAGGAATCGGGTTCCATTTTGGAACGCAGCCTGTGTCAGAAGCTCCTGTTTTACAGCACCAAGCTGACTAAATGACCCTCATGTGACGAACAGTGGGCTAATGGAAGAGACAGGAGACAGACAGAAGGTTTAAAGCCTGCAGCTTGGCTGCACTGCTTTACTGAAGAAGCATTCAGAAGGAGAAAAAGGGGACAATATGGTGTGTAATTACCATGACAGTACTGTATTATTGGAAGGAGGACTAATTTCAACAGCTGAAGTTTACAGTAGGCAATATTATGACCATTTTAAAGTTCAATCGGGACATTTTTTCCTGACTCTTATGTGTTGGGGAGGAGAGTCGGGGGGATTTCAGTATATTTTGCAGGGAAATTAAACTTGTCACTCCGAAAACAACTTCCCAAAAGAGTGCTTAATAAATGATGATCTTTAGAAGTGATTTCTATGTAAATACTGTAAATACGGTCTCAAAATACTAAACAAACAGTATTGAAATGGTAGAAAGATTACATTCCAGAATCCAGATGTTTAAAAAAATATATATATCAGGGAATCCAGAATTCCCACACCTGTGCAACTAGGCCCTACACCTGTCTATTAGCATGTATGCAAGCTCCAGCCTTCAGTCACCTGGGCAGACACAGACAGACAGCACACATCTCCACTTGTCAAAGAAAACTTTTATCAATACCAGGTGCACTTGAAGTTTGTTTGCATTTTGTTTTCCGGCACTCTTAACAACTTCAGAAGTCAGATCACAGGAGTGTGTGATCAAAGCGCCTTGCGGTTAGTTCTGGAAACACAGGAGTGCTACGCACGGCTTTGATACTCCACATCAATATTTCAATTCAACAATCGCTTGACATGCACCCGTACTCCCAGAGACGAAAGACGAAAGGAAGGAGTAGAGAGAGAGAGAGAGAGAGAGAGAGAGATCTAGGGAAGGTAGAAGGGGCGCTGTATGGAGGAACTAAGAGAGCTGGATTGATGGAATTGTTAACATGTCTTTTCCTTTCATAGCAATGTTGCACAAAGGCAACTGATCTTCTTTATAGCCGTTACCTTTGTGATTTTTGTTTCACATTTTTTCTTCACACTGTGTGATAGGCTAGAAAAGACAATAATGCCCTTTCTACAACATAGAACTATCGTAAGCCCTTCTGTTTGTAGCAAACCGTGGCACGAAAAGGTCAGCAGAATTTGTTTTACAGGTTTTTATCAAAGGGGTATACATTCTCAGAAAAAAGGGTGTGGTTAGGGTACCATATTGTTCTCTGGGGTACAAAAAGATGAAAATACACATCATGTACCTTCAGAGGTACACATGTAATCTCACATGGTACGGTTCGGTACCTTTTAGGGTACATGCGCGGATAATCTATTATAAAATGGTACACTTTTGTACCCAATATTTTGAATATAAAAAGATACGATCATCACATCACACTCTCAAAAACCATGGCCATCATTTTCATATTTCCCAGCATGCTCTATTGCAGGTTTATTTATTTTTTACTGTTTGTTTCAATATGTGTGTTTTTGCATGCACATTGATTGATTTATGCTAAATAAAGACAAATACATTTGTTATAAACTAATCCAATCTGTTAGTAGTTGGACTTATTGCAACAGTTACTGTGACAGTTACTGTTACTCCAGTTACTGGAGTAAGCTGTCAATGTCAATAAGAATTTATTCTTAACTGGCTTGCCTAGTTAAATAAAGGTTCAATTAAAAAAAAAAAATAATATTGTGAAGTATATTCTGTAATTAGTTACAAAACAATTGAAATGCAATTCATTATAGCTGCTGATATCCAACAGTCCATGATCAGATCTGTTGACCATGAGAACATTTTGCTGATAACATGGGTTGAGGCATACTATCTAGGCTTGGAATGACATGTGGCCCATAGAAGCAGTAAAGAGGTTAATCGAACTCGACCAAAACAATGGAATTGCCATGGAAACGCATGGGGGAAAGATCCCGAGTCTCCTCATTGCCCCCCAGCAAAATGATCCTACATTTAGGCTATTGTTTGTCTATTCCACACTATGTTGAGGTGAAAATCAGAATATAATACTGTATGGATGTCAACCCCAATACATGTTCATGTCGTCATCACCAATCAACTGCATTGCAGTTCAAAAAGACTGACTACTACCAGTGATTGTTGTATGCTAGCTATGCTAACAAGTTATAAGAACGGGCGTTAGCATTTAGCAGTCGCTTCTTATAAACCTTAAAAGGGAAAACTTCTACATGTAATGCAGCGAAAACAGCCAGATATACCCAAATCTAACTTTAGTAACCACATTGTGGGCCTGTTACACTACATAGATCATGACAGATTTGATGAATATATACTTTGTTATATTTTTGTTGATTGTGTGCCAATCTGGTCAATAAAACATCTGTGGTCCATTGACTCCTTTACCACATCTATTGTTTACCTGGTCATCAAAGACCACACGGGTGTTTCAAAGAGTTTCAAAGAGCTGTCAGTCAAGGGAAGCTCATTAATATAAGGTCCCCACCCACTCAGCGTGTTCTTTCAGTCTTCCTGATATTTTATTTAACTAGGCAAGTCAGTTAAGAACAAATTCTTATTTACAATGACGGCCTACACTGGCCAAACCCAAACGACACTGGGCCAATTGCGCTATGGGACTGCCAGTCACAGCCAGTTGTGATACAGCCTGGATTCAAACCAGGGTGTCTGTAGCGACACCTCTGTCACTGAGATCCAGTGCCTTAGACTGCTGTACCACTCGGGAGCCCAGTAATGTCACCTTAGAAGCTTAGACATGAGGGAATGTACATGAAAACAACATACAATAAGTGTACTGGACAATTTCTCTCTATTAAATCAAATCAATTTTATTTGTCATATGTGCTGAATACAACAGGTCTAGCTTACAGTGAAATGCTTACTTACAAGCCCTTAACCAACAATGCAGTTAAGAAAATATAGTTATGAAAATATTTAGTAAATAAACAAAATAAAATCTAAATAAAAAGTAACAAAATAAAAAGTAACAATAATGAGGCTATATACAGGGGGTACCGGTACTGAGTCAATGTGCGCGGTTACAGGGTCGTTGAAGTAATTTGTACATGTAGGTAGGGGTAAAGTGACTATGCATAGATAATAAACAGCATGTAGCAGCAGTGTAAAAACAAAGGGGTGGCAGGGGGTGGGGGCTTCAATGCTATACTCTGCCTATACTCGGCCTAGTCTCAGGATGGTAAGTAGGTGGTTGAAGATATCCCTCTAGTGGTGTGGAGGCTGTGCTTTGGCAAAGTGGGTCGGGTTATATCCTGCCTGTTTGGCCCTGTCTGGGGGTATCATCGGATGGGGCCAGTGTCTCCTGACCCCTCTCGTCTCAGCCTCCAGTATTTATGCTGCAGTAGTTTATGTGTCGGGGGGCTAGGGTCAGTCTGTTATATCTGGAGTATTTCTCCCATCTTATCCGGTGTCCTGTGTGCATTTAAGTATGCTCTCTCTAATTCTCTCTCTCTCTCTCTCTCTCTCTCTCTCACGGAGGACCTGAGCCCTAGGACCATGCCTCAGGACTACCTGGCATGATGACTTCTTGTTGTCCCCAGTCCACCTGGCTGTGCTGCTGCTCCTGTTCACTGTGATTACCATTATTTGACCTATTATTTGACCATGCTGGTCATTTATGAACATTTGATCATCTTGGCCATGTTCTGTTATAATCTCCACCCGGCACAGCCAGAAGAGGACTGGCCACCCCTCATAGCCTGGTTCCTCTCTAGGTTTCTTCCTAGGTTTTGGCCTTTACTAGGGAGTTTTTCCTAGCCACCATGCTTCTACTAAAGGTCAACCGATTATGATTTTTCAACGCCGATACTGATACAGATTATTGGAGGACCAAAAAAGCTGATACCAATTAATCGGACGATTTTTAAAATTGATTTGTAATAATGACAATTACAACAACACTGAATGAACACTTATTTTAACTTAATATAATACATCAATAAAATCAATTTAGCCTCAAGTAAATAATGAAACATGTTCAATTTGGTTTAAATAATGCAAAAACAAAGTGTTGGAGAAGAAAGTAAAAGTGCAATATGTGCCATGTAAGAAAGCTAACGTTTAAGTTCCTTGCTCAGAACATGAGAACATATGAAAGCTGGTGGTTCCTTTTAACATGAGTTTTCAATATTCCCAGGTAAGAAGTTTTAGGTTGTAGTTATTATAGGAATTATAGGACTATTTCCCTCTATACCATTTGTATTTCATTAAACCTTTGACTATTGGATGTTCTTATAGGCACTTTAGTATTGCCAGTGTAATAGTATAGCTTCCTTCCCTCTCCTCGTTCCTACCTGAGATCGAACCAGGAACGCATCGACAGAGTTTGAAACGCTATTAGCGCGCACCCCGCTAACTAGCTAGCCATTTCACTTCGGTCAAACCAGCCTCATCTCGGGAGTTGATAGGCTTGAAGTCATGAACAGTGCAATGCTTGACGCACAACGAAGAGCTGCTGGCAAAACGCACGAAAGTGCTGTTTGAATGAATGCTTACGAGCCTGCTTCTGCCTACCACCGCTCAGTCAGATTATTGTATGCTTGTATGCTCAGTCAGATTATATGCAACGCAGGACACGCTAGATAAACTAGTAATATCATCAACCATGTGTAGTTAACTAGTGATTATGATTGATTGATTTTTATAAGATAAGTTTAATGCTAGCTAGCAACTTACCTTGGCTTACTGCATTCGGGTAACAGGCAGTCTCTTGTGGAGTGCAACGAGAGGCAGGTGGTTAGAGCATTGGACTAGTTAACTGTAAGGTTGCAAGATTGGATCCCCCGAGCTGACAATGTGAAAATCGTTCCGGCCCTGAACGAGGCAGTTAACCCACCGTTCCTAGGCCTTCGTTGAAAATAAGAATGTGTTCTTAACTGACTTGCCTAGTTAAATAAAGATTAAATTAAAGGTGTAAAAGAAAAAAGAAAAATAAATATACCAGCAACAGTGTGTGAAAACCTTGTGAAGACTTTTACAGAAAACGTTTGACCTCTGTCATTGCCAACAAAGGGTATATAACAAAGTATTGAGATAAGTATTTGGTCAATAACAAAAGTTTATTTTCCACCATAATTTGCAAATACATTCATTAAAAATCCTACAATGTGATTTTCTGGATTTTTCAAATTTTGTCTGTCATAGTTGAAGTGTACCTATGGTATACTCTCAACCACCTTCATGAGGTAGTCGCCTGAAATGCATTTCAATTAACAGGTGTGCCTTGTTAAAAGTTAATTTGTGGAATTTCTTTCCTTCTTAATGTGTTTTGAGCCTATCGATGAAACTGGCTCACATGAGGACGGAAGACCCAGAGTTACCTCTGCTGCAGAGGATAAGTTCATTAGAGTTACCAGTCTAAAATATTGCAGCCCAAATAAATGCTTCACAGAGTTCAAGTAACAGAGACATCTGAACATCAACAGTTCAGAGGAGACTACGTGAATCAGGCCTTCATGGTCGAATTGCTGCAAAGAAACCACTACTGAAGGACACCAATAAGAAGAAGAGACTTGCTTGGGCCAAGAAACATGAGCAATTGACATTAGATCGGTGGGAATATGTCCTTTGGTCTGAATTAGAGATTTTGTTTACAACCGCCGTGTCTTTATGAGACATAGAGTAGGTGAACAGATGATCTCTGCATGTGTGGTTCGCACCGTGAAGCATGGAGGAGGTGGTGTGATGGTGTGGGGGTCCTTTGCTGGTGACACTGTCAGTGATTTATTTAGAATCCAAGGCACACTATCACGACTTCCGCCGAAGTCGGTCCCTCTCCTTGCTCGGGTGGCGTTCGGCGTCACCAGCCTTCTAGCCATCGCCAATCCACTTTTCATTTTCCATTTGTTTTGTCTTTGGTTTTACACACCTGGTTTCAATTCCCCAATTACATGTTCATTATTTAACCCTCTGTTTTCCCCATGGTTTTTGTGCGTGTTTGTTTATTACAAGTTCGGTCCTTTGTTTATGGGCCTGGTGTTACTTCCTGTATTTTGAGATTTTGAGTAAAGTTCCTTGTGTTACTCATCTCCGCTGTCCTGCACCTGACTCCTGTGCACCAGCTACACCCACATCCTTACAGAAACACGCACCTGAATATGGAGTCAGCAGGAGCAGACAACCCCCCTTTAGCGGTCGAGGAGTGTGTCCAGCAGCATGCGATCATGTTGCAACATCTCGGCACCGCCATGGATCGAGTGCTGCAGACGATGGACCGATGGGCGAGAGGAGGAGGTCTGCCAGCGCCTCCACCGGCACCACTACAATAGCCCCCACTGTTCACCCCTCCTTCACCCGGTCCCAGTGGGATTCGGCTCGTGCTCCCGTGGGAGTATGATGGGACGGCTGCCGGATGCCAAGGGTTCCTACTCCAGCTGGAACTCTACCTGGCGACCACCCACCCGGCTCCTTCGGGACTTGAGAGCGTGTCCGCCCTCGTCTCCTGTCTCTCAGGGAAAGCCCTGGAGTGGGCCAACGTCGTATGGGGGGAAGGAGAAGCGTTCACCCGTCGCTTTCACCCGTCGCTTTCGGGCAGTTTACGACCATCCGCCTGACGGTAGAGTGGCGGATGAACGTCTGTTCCACTTGAGGCAGGGGAAAGGAGCGCACAGGAGTTCGCCTTGGACTTCCGGACCCTGGCCGCCAGCGCAGGATGGTAAGACAGAGGGCCCTGATCGATCACTACCGGTGCAGTGTGCGCGAGGACGTCCGTCAGGAGTTGGCCTGCAGGGATACCATACGTTTGACCAGCTGGTGGACCTGTCCATCTGGCTGGATAACCTGCTGGCTACCCGCGGACGTCTGGATCAGGGCCTGTCAGTTCCATCCCCCAGCACCACCGCTCCAACACCCATGGAGCTGGGAGGTGCTGCGCTTAGGGCGACCGGAGGAGGGGCCGTTCACTGTACCATCGGTGAAAGCAGAGGGCACACTGCTGGTCGGTGCTGGGGAGGTTACTCTGGGAGTCGAGACAGGTGAGTTGGCACCAGGCTCACTCAGAGCCCCCTGTTGCTCACATGTTTTTGTTTATACAATTTCCTGAGTTTTCCCCGCATTCCCAGCATAAGGCGCTCATAGATTCAGGTGCATTTTATTGACAGAGCATTTGCCCATAGTCTAGGGATCCCCATTGTTCCTCTGAATATATACCCTTCCCGGTGCATGCCCTAGATAGTCGACCATTAGGGTCAGGGCTAATTAGGGAGGCCACCGCTCCACTGGGTATGGTTACGCAGGAGGGTCACAAGGAGATAATTAATTTTTTCCTTATTGATTCTCCGGCGTTTCCCTTGGTGTTGGGTCTACCCTGGTTGGCCTGTCATGACCCCACTATTTCGTGGCAAGAGAGGGCTCTCAATGTTTGGTCACGAAAGTGCTCTGGGACGTGTTTAGGGGTTTCCGTCGGTGCGACTACGGTGGAATATCCAGACAGGGTCTCCACCGTGTGCATCCCCTCTGAATATGCCGATTTGGCTCTCGCCTTCTGTAAGAAGAAGGCGACTCAATTACCACCCCATCGACGGGGGCGATTGTGCGATAAATCTCCTGGTAGACGCAGCACTTCCCAGGAGTCACGTGTATCCCCTGTCACAGGAGGAGACGGCGGCTATGGAAACATGTCTCCGAATCCCTGGGGCAGAGCTACATTCGGCCCTCCACTTCACGTGCCTCCTCAAGTTTATTTTTTGTGAAGAAGAAGGATGGAGGTCTGCGCCCGTGCATTGACTATCAAGGTATCAACCAAATCACTGTGAGGTACAGCTACCTGCTGCCTCTCATAGCCAGTGTGATAGTCAATGCACGGGGCGCGCTTCTTCACAAAATTGGATCTCAGGAGCGCTTACAACCTGGTGCGTATCCGGGAGGGGGGCGAGTGGCAGACAGCATTTAGTACCACCTTAGGGCACTATGAGTACCTCGTCATGCCGTACGGGTTGATGAATGCTCCATCAGTCTTCCAGGCATTTGTAGACAAGACGTTCCGGGACCTGCATAGGCAGGGTGTAGTAGTGTATATCGACGACATTCTGATATACTGCGCTACACGAGCCGAGCATGTGTCCCTGGTGCGCAGGCTGCTTGGTTGACTGTTGGAGCATGATCTGTACATCAAGTCTGAGAAATGTCTGTTCTTCCACCAGTCCGTCTCCTTCCTAGGGTACCACAATTCCCCTTCAGGGGTGGAGATGGAGAGTGACCGCATTTCAGCCGTATGTAATTGGCCGACTCCCACCACGGTAAAGGAAGTGCGGCGGTTTCTAGGGTTCGCTAACTACTACCGGAGGTTTATCAGAGATTTTGGTCAGGTAGCGGCTCCCGTTACCTCACTGCTGAAGGGGGGACCGGTACGACTGCAGTGGTCGACTGAGGCGGACAGGGCTTTTGGGCACCTGAAGGCTCTACCTCGGCTCCCATGCTGGCGAATCCGGATCCCTCTTTGGCGTTCATAGTGGAGGTGAACGCGTCCGAGGCTGGGATAGGAGCCATGCTCTTTTCATTTTACATTTGTTTTGTCTTTGTTTTACACACCTGGTTTCAATTCCCCAATAACATGTTCATTATTTAACCCTCTGTTTTCACCATGGTTTTTATGCGTGTTTGTTTATTGTAAGTTCGGTCCATTGTTTGTGGACCTGGTGTAACTTCATGTATTTTGACATTTTGTGTTACTTGTGTTACTCATCTCCGCTGTCCTGCGCCTGACTCCTCAGCACCAGCTTCACCCAGATCCTTACACACACTTAACCAGCATAGCTACCACAGCATTCTGGAGCGAAACGCCATCTCATCTGGTTTGCGCTTAGTGTGACTATCATTTGTTTTTCAACAGGACAATGTCCCAACACCTCCAGGCTGTGTAAGGGCTATTTGACCAAGAAGGAGAGTGGACTATTGCATCAGATGACTTGGCCTCCACAATCACCCAAACCTCAACCCAGTTGAGATGGTTTGGGATGAGTTGGACCGCAGAGTGAAGGAAAAGCAGTGCTCAGCATATGTGGGAACTCCTTCAAGACTGTTGGAAAAGCATTCCTCATGAAGCTGGTTGAGAGAATGCCAAGAGTGTGCAAAGCTGTCATCAAGGCAAAGGGTGACTACTTTGAAGAATCTAAGATATATTTTGATTTGTTTTATACTTTTTTGGTTAGTACATAATTCCATGTGTTATTTTGTAGTTTTGATGTCTTCACTATTATTCTACAATGTATTCTACAAAATAAAGAAAAACCTTTGAATGAGTAGGTTTGTCCAAACCTTTGACTGGTACTGTATATACAATATATTAGAGCCATAAGCCTATATCTCGCATGTGAATGCTTGAAAAAGAAAATACAATTCAAAGTAACAAAATGTGATGTCATATCAGGTAAAAGTGAATTACTTAGATTGTTGGGGAGTGGGAGAGGAGGGGGACCCATGTTCCCTGCTTCAATCAAGCAGGCTTCAGCCACCCACTTGGCTTCAGTCACCCCCAAGATTGAAGCAGGATACAAATCCAGTTATGACATCCTCCTTGTCAGGCCTCACACTGTGCAAACACGAGTCCTGGGATGGACAGCTTGCGCAGCTTCCTCACATACGGTGCTGGATCTAGCGTGACCTAGTTGAAGAGAAGATGTAAATGGGAAATGTCTGTAAATAGGTAATTCATTGAATTTCCTTTGATTTGTGATGCGTCAATTTGTTGATATAGTGATCTAATCATTCTACAGTATGTTTTCTGGTGTTTTTGAAGTACTGTTTTAGAAATGTGCAATATTTGGTCGTGCCCTTTGTTGTGAAATTTTTCAATGTTCGTATTTATAATTTTTGTGTGCCTGAAATGCTCAATTGATTTGAAATGAAAAGCTATTACTTCTTTGCCTTTGGAAAGCTGGTTTAGTGCCTGGGAAGCTGTGCAGACAGAGTAGATGTTGAGATTTCTAAAAATGTCAATCAGTACAGCTTGATGATAGTTGAGAGACAAAAGGAGATGGAAGATGAAATAATCCCCCCCCCCCATCATCAAATCAAATGTTATTGGTCACATACACATGGTTAGCAGATGTTAATGTGAGTGAAATGCTTGTGCTTCTAGTTCCAGCAGTAATATCTAACAAGTAATCTAAAAATTCCCCAACAACTACCAAATACACACAACTCTAAAGGGATGGAATAAGAATATGAAAATATAATTTTCCTTCCAACTTCAACTGTAAAAATATATGGATGAGCGATGGCCGAACGGCATTAACAAGGTGCATTTGATGGTATAGGGTACTGTATATACATATGAGATGAGTAATGTAAGATATGTTAACATTATTAAAGTGGCATTGTTTAAAGTGACTAGTGATTCATTTACTAAAGTGCCCAGGGATATGAGTCTAGGTAGGCAGCAGCCTCTCTGAGTTAGTGATTTCTGTTTAGCAGTCTGATGGCCTTTAGAGAGAAGCTGTTTTTCAGTCTCTCGGTCACAGCTTTGATGAACCTGTACTGACCTCGCCTTCTGGATGGTAGCGGGGTGAAAAGGCAGTGGCTCGGGTGGTTGTTGTCCTTGATTATCTTTTTGGCCTTTATGTGACATCGGGAGCTGTAGGTGTCTTGGAGGGCAAGTAGTTTGACCCCGGCAATGCGTTGTGCAGACCACACCACCCTCTGGAGAGCCTTGCGGTTGAGGGAGGTGCAGTTGCCATACCAGGCGGTGATACAGCTCGACAGGATGCTCTCAATTGTGCATCTGTAAAAGTTTGTTAGGATTTTTGGTGACAAGCCAACTTTATTCAGCCTTCTGAAGTTGAAGAGGCGCTGTTGCACCTTCTTTACCACACTGTCTGTGTGGGTGGACCATTTCAGTTTGTCTGTGATGTGTGAGGAACTTAAAACTTTCCACCTTCACCACTACTGTCCCATCGATGTGCATAGGGGGGTGCTCCCTCTGCTGTTTCCTGTCCACGATCATCCCCTTTGTTTTGTTGACATTGAGTGAGAGGTTGTTTTCCTGACACACACACACTCCGAGCGCACTCACCTCCTCTCTGTAGGCTGTCTCGTCGTTGTTGGTAATCAAGCCCACTACTATTGTTTCGTCTGCAAACTTGATGATTGAGTTAGAGGCGTGCATGTCCACACAGTCATGGGTGAACAGGAAGTACAAGAGGGGGCTGAGCAGGCACCCTTGTGGGGCTTCAGTGTCGAGGGTCAGCAAAGTGGAGATGTTGTTTCCTACCTTCACCACCTGGGGGCGGCCCGTCAGAAAGTCCAGGAACCAATTGCATAGGGTGGGGTTGAGGCCCAGGGCCTCCAGCTTAATGATGAGCTTGGAGGGTACTATGGTATTCCTCTTGTCCAGATAGGATAGCACTGTGTGCAGTGTGATGGTGATTGCATAATCTGTGGAACTGTTGGGGCTGTATGCAAACTGAAGTAGGTCTAGGGTGGCAGGTAAGGTGGAGGTGATATGGTCCTTGACTAGTCTCTTAAAGTACTTCATGATGACAGAAGTGAATGCTATGGGGCAGTAGTCATTTAGTTCAGTTACCTTTGCCTTCTTGGGTACAGGTAGCCATCTTGAAGCATTTAGGGACAGCAGACTGGGTTAGGGAGCGATTGAAAACGTCTGTAAACACACCAGCCAGCTGGTCTGCACATGCTCGGAGGACGAGGCTAGGGATCCCGTCTGGGCCAGCAGCCATGCGAGGGTTAACACGTTTCAATGTCTTACTCACGTTGGCCACGGAAAAGGAGAGGGGGGGGGGCGCAGTCCTTGTTAGTGGGCCGCAACGGTGGCAAATAAGGTGTTTAGTTTGTCTGGAAGCGAGACGTCGGTGTCCGTGACATGGCTGGTTTTCTTTTTGTAGTCCGTGATTTCCTGTAGACCCTGCCACATACGTCTCGTGTCTGAGCCGTTTAATTGCGACTCCACTTTGTCCCTATACCGACATTTCGCTTGTTTGATTGCCTTACGGAGGGAATAACTACACTGTTTATATTTGGCCATATTCTCAGTCCTCTTTCCATGGTTAAATGTGGTGGTTCACACTTTCAGTTTTGCGCAAATGCCACCATCCATCCACAATTTCTGGTTAGGGCATATTTTAATAGTCACAGTGGGTACAACATCTCCAATGTACTCCTTATAAACTTATTCACAGAGTCAGCGGAACATTTTCCCAGTCCGCATGATCAAAACAATCTTGATGCGTGGATTCCGATTGGTCAGACCAGCGTTGAATGCTTCTAGTCACAGGTACATCCTGTTTGATTTTCTGCCTATAAGACGGTAGGAGCAAGATGGAGTCGTGGTCGGATTTTCCGAAGGGAGGGCGAGGGAGGGCCTTGTATGCATCGCGGAAGTTAGAGTAGCAGTGATCAAGTGTATTGCCTGCTCAAGTGCTGCAATCAATATGCTGCTAAAATTTAAGTAGCCTTGTTCTCAAATTTGCTTTGTTAAAATCCCCAGCTACAATAAATGCATATATGGTTTCCAGTTTACATAGAGTCCAGTGAAGTTCCTTGAGTGCCGTCGTGGTGTCTGCTTGAGGGGGTATATACACGTCACGGGTGTCGTAAGAAGCAGACCAAGGTGCAGCGTGGTGAACGTACATATTCCTTTTTATTAGAATGTCAATAACAATAAACAATACAATACAAAAACAATAAACAATACAAAACGACCGTGAGGCTTAACAGGGCTATGAAGCCTCTGAAAAAGTCAACTACCCACACTGAAAGGAGGGAAAAAGGGCTACCTAAGTATGATTCCCAATCAGAGACAACGTTAGACAGCTGTCCCTGATTGAGAACCATACCCGGCCAAAACATAGAAAACAAAACATAGAATGCCCACCCCACATCACACCCTGACCTAACCAAATAGAGAAATAAAAACGTCTCTCTAGGGTCAGGGCGTGACAACACAGCTGTGACGATAACTGATGAGAATTCTCTTGGGAGATAATATTGCCAGCATTTTATTTGATTGCGTTCCTGTATATAGTTATGATTACACCATGAGTGGTTAATCATGAATCATACATCCCGCCCTTTTTCTTCCCAGAGAGGTGTTTATCTCTTTCGGCGCGATGAATTAAGAAGCCCGGTGGCTGAACCGACTCCGACAACGTATCCCGAGAGATCCATGTTTCCGTGAAACGGTCTCTCTGGAAGGCAACCCTTGCTCTAATTTGGTCTACTTTGTTTTCAATAGTCTGGACATTGGCGAGTAGTATACTTGGAAGCTGTGGGCAGTGTGCACACCTACGGAACCTGACCAGGAGGCTGCTCCGTCTGTCTCTTCTGCGGTGACATTGTTTTGGGTCGGCTTTTGGAATAGATCTACTGTCCTAAGTGGTGGTTCCGAACAAAGGATCCGCATCGGGAAAGTCTTATTCCTGGTCGTAATGTTGGTAAGTTAACGTCGCTCTTATATCCAATAGTTCTTCCTGGCTGTATGCAATAACACTTAAGATTTTCTGGGCTAACAATATAAGAAATAATACATTAAAAATCAATAGTCAGTGTGGTGTGAGTGTGCTTGTGTGTGTAACCTTTATTTAAATAGGCAAGTCAGTTAAGAACAAATTGTTATTTACAGTGACGGCCTACCACGGCCAAACCCGGACAAAGCTGGGCCAATTGTACGGCGCCCTATAGAACTCGCAATCACGCATGTGATACAGCCTTGATTCTAAACCAGGGACCGTAGTGACGCCTCTCGCCTCAGTTCCTTAGACTTCTGCGTCCATGTGTGTGCGTTAACTATTTAACTGTACTAGAATGCTTAAAAGGCTGCTAAAATGTATAATATTGGTTATCGGGTTTTTGGCAAGGAAAATATTGGATATCGTTATCGGCAAAAAATGTCATATCGGTGCATCACTAGTGACTATAAGGTGTGTTACAGAAAACATACCGTCAAAAGTCAAAAGAGCCACAGTTACAGCAGAAGCCACGGTGTCAGACTCATCAAACTCTGATACTTACGCTCCTGTTCAAAAGTTTGGAGTCACTTAGAAATGTCCTTGTTTTTTAAAGAAAAGCTTATTTTTTGTCCATTAAAATAACATCAAATTGATCAGATATACAGTGTAGACATAGTACCCACAAAACACCAGTCTCAACGTCAACAGTGAAGAGGCGACTCTGGGATGCTGGCCTTCTAGGCAGAGTTCCTCTGTCTAGTATCTGTGTTATTTTGCCCATCTTAATATTTTATTTTTACTGGCCAGTCTGAGATATGTCTTTTTATTTGCAACTCTGCCTAGAAGGCCAGCATCCCGGAGTCACCTCTTCAATGTTGACATTGAAACTGGTGTTTTGCTTGTACTATTTAATGAAGCTGCCAGTTGAGGACTTGTGAGGCGTCTGTTTCTCAAACTAGACACTCTAATGTACTTGTCCTCTTGCTCAGTTGTGCACCGGGGCCTCCCACTCCTCTTCTGGTTAGAGCCAGTTTGCGCTGTTCTGTGAAGGGAGTAGTACACAGGGTTGTACGAGATCTTCAGCTTCTTGGCAATTTCTCGCCTTCATTTCACAGAACAAGAATAGACTGACGAGTTTCAGAAGAAAGTTCTTCATTTCTGGCCATTTTGAGCCTGTAATCGAACCCACAAATCCCCAGATTTTGTGTTAAATGCTCTACAACAAAGCTTTCTTAGTGTCCAACAAGCTTCTCTACCATTAATCTTGTTCTGAACACCTCCAAAACAAAGGTCATGTGGTTTGGTAAGAAGAATGCCCCTCTCCCCACAGGTGTGATTACTACCTCTGAGGGTTTATAGAGCATGAGGTAGTCACCTCATACAAGTACTTGGGAGTATGACTAGACGGTACACTGTCCTTCTCTCAGCAAATATCAAAGCTGCAGGTTAAAGTTAAATCTAGACTTGGTTTCCTCTATCGTAATCACTCCTTTTTCACCCCAGCTGCCAAACTAACCCTGATTCAGATGACCATCCTACCTATGCTAGATTATGGAGACAATTTATAGATCAGCATTTAAGGGTGCTCTCGAGCGGCTAGATGTTCTTTACCACTCAGCCATCAGATTTACCACCAATGCTCCTTATAGGACACATCACTGCACTCTATTACTCTTCTGTAAACTGGTAATCTCTGTATACCTAACGCAAAACCCACTGGTTGATGCTTATTTATAAAACCCTCTTAGGCCTCACCCCCCCCTATCTGAAATATCTACTGCAGCTCTCATCCTCCACATACAACACCCGTTCTGCCAGTCACATTCTGTTAAAGGTCCCCGAAAGCACACACATCCCTGGGTCGCTCGTCTTTTCAGTTCGCTGCAGCTAACGACTGGAACGAACGGCAACAAAAACTGGACAGTTTTATCTCAATCTCTTCATTCAAAGACTCAATCATGGACACTCTTACCGACAGTTGTGGCTGCTTTGGGTGATGTATTGTTGTCTCTACCTTCTTGCCCTTTGTGCTGTTGTCTGTGCCCAATAATGTTTGTACCACGTTTTGCGCTGCTACCATGTTGTGTTGCTACCATGTTTTTGTTATGTTGTGTTGCTACCATGCTGTGTTGTCGTCTTAGGTCTCACTTTATGTAGTGTTGTCTCTCTTGTCGTGATGTGTGTTTTGTCCTATATTTATATTTCATGTTTTTAATTTTTTATCCCAGGCCCCGGCCTTTTGTCTTTTGGTAAGCCGTCACTGTAAATAAGAATTTGTTCTTAACTGACTTGCCTAGTTAAATAAAAGTTCAATTAAAATTAGTGTCACGACTTCCGCCGATGGTGGCTCCCCTGCCTGTTCGGGCGGCGCTCGGCGGTTGTCGTCACCGGCCTACTAGCCGCCACCGATCCCTTTTCCCTTGTCTGTTGGTTTAGTCTTATTAGTTGCACCTGTTTCTTTTGTGTTTCTTGATTTCTGGTCTATGTCAGCCTTTTAGGCCCGCTGGGGTTAGTGCGGGATTATTTTGTGTTCACTGTCGGTGTTGGATGTAATTTTCTCACCGGATCGTTTTGCCCTGTGAGCTTGGGCGGGTCAGTGTTTCTGTGCCCTGTGTTTGGCGTGACCGTTTTTGTGCCGGAGAAAATAAATGGTCTATTATTGAACCCTCTGCTCTCTGCGCCTGACTCCTACCCTCCACACCTAGTAACCCGTGACAAGTAGCCTGATTTTTCATCCATTATCCTCCTCCTACAAGGCCTAGGCCCATTTTATGCCGTTTTTTCAGTAGTTGCCCTGGAAGCAAGTAGTACTACCCAGTACCCACACAGTCAGAGAATAGATGAAGGTTTCCTACACAGTACTTCTATGTTAATTCATCTCCCCATTACAACATTCAAAATTGATGATAACGAATTTACGGAGGAAAAATAAATTGTTTATTCATTGCTGTGTAAACTAGACTAAAAATACTAATTCCCCACAATACAATACCTGTCTATTGTCATATTCTACCACATAATATGAATAATAGAAAAAGCAAGGGGTGAAACAAAAGGAAAGAACAATGGGACTGATCAATCAAGAAGCGGCACCAACACACACGCACAACAGAGGTAAAAAAATAAATGAGTTCAAACACTTGCCAATGTGATTTCACAGGCATCAAGTTAATGTGGGTATTGTATTGTGCTGAAGCTTGGACCCCTGCCAGTTTATCTTACAGTGTTGTAAGAGTGACAGTGGATGACGTGAGCATGTGTTACATTGACAATGGTGTCTGATCTGAGCTAATATACTCTTATGGGATTGACTGTTGTCTCATATTCATATTAGGCTGTCCCCAAACTGTACCTGAGCTACAGTATCCTTGCTACGACGAGGCCACAGAAATTCAGATGGCGCCACAACAAATAAGATGAAATGGAGGAATACTCAAAAAGGACTCAAGACGCATAAACAGGACTGCCTCTGACTTGGTTGTCTGCTTAGCCAGGGGACTCTGATGCCAGATAAAGTGAGTGGCAGCAGTGGCATGTGTCCAACCTAAACCAGTGGTGCAAAAGCAAGAAGCCGAAACACAATGGCAGAGAGTCTCCGTCAACACCTCCAGCAGCGCGCTTCCCTCCCAGAGCCGTAGATGTATTTGTAAAGTTACGCCTTATACACTTCTGATGCCACTAGCTGTTAGCCCTCTCAGTCTCCGTCTACAGCTCAGCCCCTGTAATGTCGAGGGAAGTGTCACCCTGTCACCGCCATACCAGGGATCAACCCGCTGTGTCTATTATGAACCTCGCTCAGTTTTGAGGAGGCAGGGGAGAAATGACAGAGAGACTCTTTCATCTAATCCGCATGGCGTAATTTGCACCTCAGTAAATTTAATTGATGACTACTGATCAAATACGCTCCTTTGAAAAAAAAAATAATAATTTTTTTGGGGGGTAAAAAGAATTCTTAATGCTACTGATGAGGTGGTGTTGATGGATCAGTTTGGGGGAGTTTTGATCTTTAAAGTCATGGAAAGAGGACAATAACAGAACCAATCTACTAAAATAAAAATCTACAATCATTTTCTTTGCCTATATTTTATGGGAAATTACCCAAAACCTTGAGCCAAGAATGTCAACTGCAATGAGAGTGTTATTAGACAATATCCATTATGATAAAACCGATTATAACGGACAAACAAATCAAACATAAAAATATTTAAATGTTCCTATATCACATCAGTGTAAACAGCAACTTTTGTTAGGCAATTTAAAACTGTATTATGTTCTGAAAATGATTTATGCAACGAGGTAGAAAACAACCTACACATGGCAAATGATTCAATAGACGAACGTCTATAGATACTGTATAGACTCAGTGTTCATATTATTTCCCCATTGTAATTCTTAATAAAAGTTTCTTATAGCTCCAGTAGCTTAGTACAGTAAGCTACCCACCTATTCTGTGTTGTATGATGTACTCTGTCCTCCTGAGGTCTAACCTGAGCCTCAGTGTCACTCAGAGAAAGTGGTAGTGACAGTCTCTCTTCTCACTGTCAACGTTACGCTGCTCTGTGTATCCAACTAACTAACTAACCAACCTCCGTTCCCTGGTTCTCTCATTCCCACAGCTGAACCGAACAGAAGGCATGCGCTTTGCAAAACAAACCAACAAAATAAACTGAAAAGACGAACAGATCAGATGAAAGACTAAACAACATGGCCTGGTAACAAACATGCCCCCTGGCCATGACACTTCCTCCTTCCTCCTCCTAAGTAGGTTACCCCAATTTACCACTCCTCTCTGATCTCAGTTCTCACTTAATTAAACAGGTTAGGAGGAACTTTGTAAAGTTCACCACCTTGGTAGGTCAAGATTGATAATATTGTAGGACATTTTCTTCGATAAAAATGAAGACCAGGGATACAATTAATACCCTCACTCAAGCCTGCTGCCGAACAAACACTTCAATCTATTGATGTTGCCTAACTAATTGTAAAGCAGGGACTCCAAAAGCAGATGTTGCATTTCAAAGCAGTTCTGAGCAAGGAGACAGGTTATGATTTATGCTAAAACATGTGGCTTCAAAGCGCCGAATGAGGCTTCTAAACAAATTGAACAAGTCAAGCACTATTCACCCAGGACCGCGTGAGAGCCTGGCGCATGCAGATCAGAGGCGCGCGGCTGCCGCTTGTAATATCGCTCACCAGAGGAGCGGTCCCGCTGGGGGTAGCGGCAGCGCAGAGAGGCTAGCGCTGAGCAGCGGTAGGCAGCAGAGACGGGAATAGTGTTGAAACGTCGAACACAGCTGCAACACCTGTGCAGCAGAAAATATAACCCCCCCCCCCCTCGATTCGTCAGCTTGATAGGAGGGGTAGTGGAGGAGGAGAGGAAGAGAAGGGGTGGGCAGCACCTTGAGACTTGACACCCTTTCTGCGGCTGGCACCATTATTTGGGAGGAGATCGAAGAGGCAGTAAAGAGATACACAAGGCATGTGTCAACAATCAACATACTGATGCAATTCTAGTAAGCATATTACTGTATTAAATAAAGCTGGGTTACTTGGTGGAAGGAGGAGGAGGGGGTCTTAGTTAAATGTGTTTATCTCTGTTGTCTTCCAGATGAGTCACCTAAAGGTGTAAAAGGTGTGTTATAATAATTACAGACCATCTGATCCCAAACTGGACTGTCGCAGCAGTTCGCTACTCATCTCTAATGGATCTCTGACAGAATGTGACCTAACAGACACTTCTCTTTCCAGGGCTCACTTGAAAACGAGATTCCTATCTCAGTGGAATTTTCAATATTGATCAGAAAGGGCGAAACAGGCAAGAAAATAAATTATAATGCGATGGATCAATATACTACAAATTTGTATGTCAATTCTGTATTGATATCTAATAAGAACAAAGCTAACTCTGAGTAATTTTTTTTTTTTTTTTAAATCTACAGAAGTGTGGAAGGAGCTTGTTTCATACCAGCTTCTACACTACAGAAGTATTTTCCCCATCTTGATTTGACTCCCCTATATATCAAAAGACAGGCTGTATATTCTTATTAAGGACTTCACTCTTAAGTCATTTTTCCTTCTGTTTTCTTTCATTTGATGCAAGCTAAATTGGGACAGAGAGAAATGAATAGCTACATTTCTAATTAACTTCATAACATCTGCACTTGTTCTGCCTTTGAGAGAGGCAGTGCACTTTTCTTTTAACCTATTCCAACACATTTGCATACCAAGGTAAATCTTGATGCTGGCACTCTTACAGAAAGAAAAGAAGAGCGAGAGGAAACATTTTCAAAAATGGAAATGAACCCTCACTTGTGCGTGTAGATCAAAGGAGCAGAATTATTCAACTTTTTGCCATTGCTTGATCTTTAAAAAAGAAGAAGGAAAAAGTAGGGGATGAATCTGGATCGATGAATCTGGATGGACAAATCTGTTTGAGTTAGATGGAGGAATCAGTTTAAGTTAGATGGGTTCTCTGGTTGTTTCACGAGGGTCCCATTTTATTCTTCTGGGGTATTTACAAAACTGATCCATGATCTATCCATCCTAGTACCAGTCTGTTTACCTAATATTCCACTCCTTGTACTCCGTGTCATATGCCAAAGAGGTCATGGTTAGCACAACAAAAATTAGTAAAGAGTGGAATGATAGCTAAACAGACCGATACCCAGGCTATTGTTAGTTCTGTTTGAATGTATGACTACTTGATTGTACAGGACTCATTAAAAGCATTCCAACAGGAATAGTTACGATGAATTCATTCTTGTTCAGCCCTTTCTATCTCAATTTACACTGAGTATACCAAACATTAAGAACACCTTCCTAATATTGAGTTGCACCCCCCTTTTCACTTCAGAACAGCCTCAATTTGTCGATGCATGGACACTACAAGGTGTCGAATGCGTTCCACAGGGATGCTGGCCCATGTCTCCAATGCTTCCCACAGTTGTGTCAAGTTGGCTGGATGTCCTTTGGGTGGTGGACCATTCAGACCACACACACAGGAAAATATTGAGTGTGAAAAACCCAGTAGCGTTGCAGTTCTTGACACAAACTGGTGCGCCTGGCACCTACACTACCGGTCAAAAGTTTTAGAACACCTACTCATTCAAGGGTTTTTCTTAATTTTTTACTATTTTCTACATTGTAGAATAATAATGAATACATCAAAACAATGAAATAACAAATATGGAATCATGTAGTAACCAAAAAATAATTTTATATTTTATGTTTGTGATTCTTCAAATAGTCACCCTTTGCCTTGATGACAGCTTTGCACATTCTTGGCATTCTCTTAACCAGCTTCACCTAGAATGCTCTTCCAACAGTCTTGAAGGAGTTCCCACATACGCTGAGCAAGTGTTCGCTGCTTTTCCTTCACTCTGCCATCCAACTCATCACAAACCATCTTAACTTGGCTGAGGTCGGGGGATTGTGGAGAACAGGTTACCTGATGCAGCACTCCATCACTCTCCTTCTTGGTAAAATAGCCCTTACACAGCCTGGAGGTGTGTTGTTGTCATTGTCCTGTTGAACAACAAATGATAGTCCCATTAAGCCTCCTTTGGCCGCCTTTCCTTCCAGTTCTCTGCTGCCAATGACTGGAACAAATTGCAAAAATCACTGAAACTGGAGACTCATATCTCCCTCAATAACTTTAAGCATCAGCTGTCAGAGCAGCTTACAGATCATTGCACCTGTACATAGCCAATCTCTAAATAGCCCACCTTATGCCCATAGTTATTTGTATTTTATTTGCTCATTTGCACCCTAGTATCTCTACTTGCACATTCATCTTCTGCACATCTATCACTCCAGTGTTTAATTGCTAAATTGTAATTATTTCGCCACTATGGCCTATTTACAGTTATGACTTAGAATATGTGGACAACTATAACTAATTAGGTGTCTGGCTAGACTAAACTCTCCTTCCAGACTCATATTAAGCATCTCCAATCCAAAATTAAATCTAGAATCGGCTTCCTATTTCGCAACAAAGCCTCCTTCACTCACACTGCCAAACATACCCTCGTAAAATTGACTATCCTACCAATCCTCGACTTCGGCGATGTCATTTACAAAATAGCCTCCAACACTCTACTCAGCAAATTGGATGCAGTCTATCACAGTGCCATCCGTTTTGTCACCAAAGCCCCAAATACTACCCACCACTGAGACCAGTATGCGCTCGTTGGCTGGTCCTCGCTACATCTTCGTCGCCAAAACCACTGGCTCCAGGTCATCCATAAGTCTTTGCTAGGTAAAGCTCCGCATTTGTCTCACCTCACTGGTCACCATAGCAACACCCACCCGTAGCACGTGCTCCAGCAGGTATATTTCACTGGTCATCCCCAAAGCCAACACGTCCTTTGGCTGCCTTTCCTTCCAGTTCTCTGCTGCCAATGACTGGAACGAATTGCAAAAAAAAAAAATCACTGAAGTTAGAGACATATCTCCATCACTAACTTTAAGCATCAGCTGTCAGAGCAGCTTACCGATCGCTGCAGCTGTACACAGCCCATCTGTAAATAGCCCATCCAACCAACTACCTACCTCATCCCATATTTGTTTTTGATTTTTTGCTCTTTTGCACTCTAGTATTTCTACATGCACATCCTCATCTGCACATTTGTCACCCCAGTGTTAATTGCTAAATTGTAATTACTTCGCAACTATGGCCTATTTACAGTGGGGCAAAAAAGTATTTAGTCAGCCACCAATTGTGCAAGTTCTCCCACTTAAAAAGATGAGAGAGGCCTGTAATTTTCATCATAGGTACACTTCAACTATGACAGACAAATGAGAAGAAAAAAAAAAATCAAGAAAATCACATTGAAGGATTTTTAATTAATTTATTTGCAAATTATGGTGGAAAATAAGTATTTGGTCAATAACAAAAGTTTATCGCAATACTTTGTTATATACCCTTTGTTGGCAATGACAGAGGTCAAACGTTTTCTGTAGGTCTTCACAAGGTTTTCACACACTGTTGCTGGTATTTTGGCCCATTCCTCCATGCAGATCTCCTCTAGAGCAGTGATGTTTTGGGGCTGTTGCTGGGCAACACGGACTTTCAACTCCCTCCAAAGATTTTCTATGGGGTTGAGATCTGGAGACTGGCTAGGCCACTCCAGGACCTTGAAATGCTTCTTACAAAGCCACTCCTTCGTTGCCCGGGCGGTGTGTTTAGGATCATTGTCATGCTGAAAGACCCAGCCACGTTTCATCTTCAATGCCCTTGCTGATGGAAGGAGGTTTTCACTCAAAATGTCACGATACATGGCCCCATTCATTCTTTCCTTTACACGGATCAGTCGTCCTGGTCCCTTTGCAGAAAAACAGCCCCAAAGCATGATGTTTCCACCCCCATGCTTCACAGTAGGTATGGTGTTCTTTGGATGCAACTCAGCATTCTTTGTCCTCCAAACACGACGAGTTGAGTTTTTACCAAAAAGTTATATTTTGGTTTCATCTGACCATATGACATTCTCTCAATCTTCTTCTGGATCATCCAAATGCTCTCTAGCAAACTTCAGACCTGGACATGTACTGGCTTAAGCAGGGGGACACGTCTGGCACTGCAGGATTTGAGTCCCCGGCGGCGTAGTGTGTTACTGATGGTAGGCTTTGTTACTTTGGTCCCAGCTCTCTGCAGGTCATTCACTAGGTCCCCCCGTGTGGTTCTGGGATTTTTGCTCACCGTTCTTGTGATCATTTTGACCCCACGGATTGAGATCTTGCGTGGAGCCCCAGATCGAGGGAGATTATCAGTGGTCTTGCCAGCCGGGTGCAGGTCTACAATTTTGTTTCTGGTGTCCTTTGACAGCTCTTTGGTCTTGGCCATAGTGGAGTTTGGAGTGTGACTGTTTGAGGTTGTGGACATGTGTCTTTTATACTGATAACAAGTTCAAACAGGTGCCATTAATACAGGTAACGAGTGGAGGACAGAGGAGCCTCTTAAAGAAGAAGTTACAGGTCTGTGAGAGCCAGAAATCTTGCTTGTTTGTAGGTGACCAAATACTTATTTTCCACCATAATTTGCAAATAAATTCATAAAAAATCCTACAATGTGATTTTCTGGATTTTTTTTCTCATTTTGTCTGTCATAGTTGAAGTGTACCTATGATGAAAATGACAGGCCTCTCATATTTTTAAGTGGGAGAACTTGCACAATTGGTGGCTGACTAAATACTTTTTTGCCCCACTGTATTGCCTTACCTCCTTACTTCATTTGTACACACTGTGTACAGATTTTTCTATTGTGTTATGGACTGTACGTTTGTTTATCCCATGTGTAACTCTTTGTTGTTGTTTTTGTCTTACTGCTTTGCTTTATCTTGGCCAGGTCGAAGTTGTAAATGAGAACTTGTTCTCATCTGGCCTACCTGGTTAAATCAAGTTATTTTTAAAAAAGTTGTGTTTTTCTTTGCAGCAATTCGACCATGAAGGCCTGATTCACGCAGTCTCCTCTGAACAGTTGATGTTGAGATGTGTCTATTACTTGAACTCTGTGAAGCATTTATTTGGGCTGCAATTTCTGAGGCTGGTAACTCTGATGAACTCTGGGCCTTCCATTCCTGTGGTGGTCCTCATGAGAGCCAGTTTCATCATAGTGCTTGATGGTTTTTGCCACTGCACTTGAAGAAACGTTCAAAGTTCTTGAAATGTTCTGTATTGACTGACCTTCATGTCTTAAAGTAGTGATGGACTGTCGTTTCTCTTTGATTATTTGAGCTGTTCTTGCCATAATATGGACTTGGCCTTTTACCAGATAGGTCTATCTTCTGTATAGTTGTGATGTCTTCACTATGATTCTAGAAAATAGAAAATAGTAAGAATAAAGAAAAACTCTTGAATGAGTAGGTGTTCTAAAACTTTTGACCGGTAGTGTATTACCATACCCCGCTCAAAAGGAACTTCAATATTTTGTATTGCCCAATTTAAGTCTCAATTGTCTCAAGGCTTCAAAATCCTTCTTTAACCCATCTCCTCCCCTTCATCTACACTGATTGAAGTGGATTTAACAAGTGACATCAATAAGGAATCATAGCTTTCACCTGGATTCACCTAGTCAGTCTGTCATGGAAAGAGCAGGTGTTCTTAATGTTTTGTACACACAGTATGGGCTTGGGTACTGAGTAGCACATGTTACTTAGACATGACTGAAATAAAATCCTCTTGGCATCTTTTGTAACCCACTGAAACACACTGAACAGTATTCAAAAGAGTACAGGAATAAGGAACAGAAACAGACAGACACCTAATGGTAATTCAGATTGTTCAATGAAAAATGTTCCAAATCATGTAGTTGTTATTGTAGATAAAACATTGTTTTTTTTAACTACTCATGGGAGATGTCCAGAACACATTCCTGTACCACCCCACTAGGGAGAGCTCTTGAGACAGCAGTAGGGTTAGTCGGACAGCAGTAGAGGTCTGTGAATGGTACAGGACAAATAATGGACCATAGCCCAGGCCTGGTTAACACGAGTTCAACTTAACACATACTTTTATTTTACAGTACAACTGGACAGGAAAACAAATGTAGTGTAGTTGGTCACCCACTTCAGCCATTTCTAACTTCCCAACTAGTGCATATACCTCTTACTCCATTCCAACTACTACAGCTCATTCTCCCATTGGGACACGCAGGGGGAAAAAAAGCTATGTGGCTAAATCAACCTAGGTCTCAGAAAGCCCTGTGAAATAGGAGCAGGCTTAACAACCCCCACCCAAACCCAGAGGAGGCACCTGCACGGCCAGCATCTGACTGATGTGACTGATACTACAGCAGCACACCCAAAGCTTCCTTAACAAGTCCTCCTTTGATGCAGACCGCACAATGCTGTCTCTATACAGCACGGCGGACCCCGGGAAGAGTAGCTGCTGCTTCTGCAAAAGCTAACGGGATTTCCAAATAAAACAAGTAAACTGACCGCACTGCCTGGCTGTATGTGGGGTACACTGGGGCAAGCCTCTGGGGCAAGCGTCTGGGGCAAGCGTCTGGAGCAAGCGTCTGGGGCAGAATAAAATAAAAGACAACCCCAAAACCAAAGACTGGTGTGAAACTGAGACAAAGGTATTGAGAGGAGGACTTGGAGAGTGTTTGATGTCTGGCTGAGGTTCCTCATCTTCTCCACAAGGGGGCCCTCTCTGAGAACATTTTCAAAGCAGTGAGTCCAAGCAGAAAGAAGTCTCTTTTAACTGAGGATTGAACCCAGGTCTCCTGCATGTCCCAAGACTGTGTTAGCCTGCTGAGATAAAGTCAAGGCCTTTGTTTGTGGAGCCAACCTAATTCTGTAGGTCTCTAGCAAGGTTCAATCCAGCGTGGTTATGAATCCAAACCACCTCCTTCACACAAGCACGTACGTCAACATCAGCATCACTGTCATAATCACTACGTTCACTGTCTATCTATGAAACATCAGTCAGTCAACAGGGCCTACCATAATGTATTTAATACATATATCAGGTTCCTCCCTCTAAGTCTGTGTGGTCTGCTATAACTACCATGTAAATGATCAGAAAAGAAGTCTACCCCTTTATGCATCTATCATAACTCCTTCAGCAAGGCCATTGGCATCTAACGAAAAAGGAGGGAGAGGCAGAAAGAGCGAGAGAGACTTAACCCGGTCAGCCCAGTAGCCAGGCAGGGAGGTGAGGCGGGGGAGGAGGAGGTTGGAGACCCCTGGCCCTTGGCTTTGTCTGCCTGCTGAGCGCGGCCATCAGATAACGTGCAAGACAATAGCGCTCCATTCTGAGCTGAGGTCGGCTCTGAAATTAGCCAGGAAGTGGCTGACCGGTGGTGAGCGTCGAGCGAGCAGGGTCAGGATCCCCTGGGTTTGCTCAGCCCTGACCTGACGGAGCACGCCGCCTGGCTGCTGAATGGCTGGAGACGAGAGCACTGCCAGGGAGAAAGAGGAAATGAGAAACCCTGTGCCTGACCACCCAGTTGGAGCCACGGAACGGACGCCCTTTGATGATGTTGCAGAAATGGCTAATGCCCAGGGGTCTGGGGGTTAAAGCTGAAAGCAGAGGAAAGGTGACGGAAGAGGAGAGATGAGAGTAGAGAGAGAGAGAGAGAGGAGGATAGAGGCCAGATAGAGAAGTCAAGCAACATGTCCAATACCCTTTTACCAATATCAATTAACACTATTGTACTTCTATTTAGAGCTTTCCAGTCTGGCTTTGAGTCTGTGGTGCTAGGGAGCCAGTAGGGACCCGCTGAGTTCACTTGCCCTCTGGCCTGGTCCTGCTGACATCAGCCTGTCTACACCCTGGAGAAGGCCTCTGTAGCCTTCAGCAGCTCCTTGTAGGGCTGGGAACTGCCAGGGACCTCACAATATAATATTACCACGATACTTAGGTGCCACTCACAAGACTCACAATTCTATATAAATTGCGATTAGATACAGTGATTTTATTGCGAATTGATGTTCCAAACATTGCTCACTATATATGAATTCTGCAGAGAGACAAGAGGGAGCATTTTATTTCACCTTTATTTAACCAGGTAGGCTAGTTGAGAAGAAGTTCTCATTTACGACTGCGACCTGGCCAAGATAAAGCAAAGCAGTTCGACACATACAACACAGGGTTACACATGGAATAAACAAACCTACAGACAATAATACAGTAGAAAAAAAGTATATGTCGTGAGCATGAGAACATTTGTTTTGATCAATCATGGAAATAAAATGGCTGAAAACATCTTGGCTCACTATTTAAAAATAAGATATAGGAGCTATAGGATGAAAAATACCAGAGTTTTGGCGCAGGTATATAATATATATATTTTTTTTACAGTACTAGTCAAAAGTTTAGACACACCTACTCATTCAAGGGTTTTTCTTTATTTTTTACAATGTTCTACATTGTAGAATAGTAGTGAAGACATCCACACTCTGAAATAACACATGGAATCATGTAGTAACAGCAAAGCAGCCAAAAAATGCTCAGCATATGTGGGAACTCCTTCAAGAAGCTGGTTGAGAGAATGCCAAGAGTGAGCAAAGCTGTCAACAAGGCAAAGGGTGGGTACTTTGAAGAATCAAATATAAAATATATTTAGATTTGTTTAAACACTTTTTTGGTTACTGATTACTCCATATGTGTTATTTCATAGTTTTGATGTCTTCACTATTATTCTACAATGTAGAACAATAAAGAAACATCCTGGAATGAGTAGGTGTGTCCAAACTTTTGACTTGTACTGTATATTTTAATAAAATGAATATATTTGACAAAGTCTTGATATAATATCGTCCAAAACAATATTGCGATTTGAAACTGTATCGTTTAACCAGAATATAGCTTGTGGGCTGGGCTATATACAGCTGAAGTTGGAAGTTTCAATACACTTAGGTTGGAGTCATTAAAACTCGTTTTTCAACCACTCCACAAATTTCTTGTGAACAAACTATAGTTTTGGCAAATCGGTTAGGAAATCTACTTTGTGCATGACACAAGTAATATTTCCAACAATTGTTTACAGACAGAGTATTTCACTTATAATTCACTGTATCACAATTCCAGTGGGTCAGAAGTTCACATACACTAAATTGACTGTGCCTTCCAGAAAATTATGTCATGGCTTTAGAAGCTTCTGATAGGCTAATTGACATCATTTGAGTCAATTGGAGGTGTACCTGTGGATATTATTCAAGGCCTACCTTCAAACTCAGTGCCTCTTTGCTTGACATCATGGTAAAGTCAAAAGAAATCAGCGAAAACCTCAGAAAAGACATTGTAGACCTCCACAATTCTGGTTCATTATTGGGGGCAATTTCCAAAATGTCTGAAGGAACCACTATTCAAACAATAGCACTCAAGTATAATAACCATGGGACCACGCAGCCGTCATACCGCTCAGGAAGGAGACGCGTTCTGTCTCCTAGAGATGAACGTACTTTGGTGCAAAAAGTGTAAATCAATCCCAGAACAACAGCAAAGGACCATATGAAGATGCTGGAGGAAACAGATACAAATGTATCTATATCCACAGTAAAACGAGTCCTTTCTCGACATAACCTGAAAGGCCGCTCAGCAAGGAAGAAGTCACTGCTCCAAAACCGCCATAAAAAAGCCAGAATACGGTTTGCAACTGCACATGGAGACAAAGAACGTACTTTTTGGGGAAATGTCCTCTGGTCTGATGAAACAAAAATTGAACTGTTTGGCCATAATGACCATCGTTATGTTTGTAGGAAAAAGGGGGAGGCTTGCAAGCCGAACAACACCATCCCAAACATGAAGCACGGGGCTGGCAGCATCATGTTGTGGAGGTGCTTTGCTGCAGGATGGACTGGTGCTCTTCACAAAATAGATGGCTTCATGAGGGAGGAAAATTATGTGGATATATTGAAGCAACAGCTCAAGACACCAGCTCAAGTTAAAGCTTGGTCGCAAATGGGTCTCCCAAATGGACAATGACCCCAAGACCCCAATCCCATAGAATATTTGTGTGCAGAACTGAAAAAGCGTGTGTGAGCAAGGAGGCCTACAAACCTGACTCAGTTACACCAGCTCTGTCAGGAGGAATGGGCCAAAATTCACCCAACTTATTGTGGGAAGGTTGTGGAAGGCTACCCAAAACATTTGGCCCAAGTTAAACAATTTAAAAGGCAATGCTACCAAATACTAATTGAGTGTATGTAAACTTCTGACCCACTGGGAATGTGATGAAATAAATAAAAGCTGAAATAAATCGTTCTCTCTACTATTATTATGACATTTCACATTCTTAAAATAAAGTGGTGATCCTAACTGACCTAAGACAGGGAATTTTTACTAGGATTAAATGTCAGGAATTGTGAAAAACTGAGTTTAAATGTGTTTGGCTAAGTGTATGTAAACCTCCGACTTCAACTGTATATAGCTGGCTTGAACGGACTTCCCAGGACAGAAACAACTTTACCGAAGTTGCTGCAGCTAGTGAGCTCATATTTCCTGACCTGCCTTGAACTTTAGGTGAGGTGAGCCTGTTGGCTGCACTGATGCATCTCAAGGGCCTACTCCACAAAAGCCTCACGCACAAGACAGCAGAAAGTACTGAAGTGGATCAACGCAAACACATGTCCTACCCTACCAGCTCTGTAGAATCTATACCCTCCACACCTTATTTCACATCAAGAATATAGTTTGGGAAGAATGTCAGTTTGGACAATAACTATAATAAAATACAAAATACAATTGGTGTCACTTCATCCACTAGCCAAGAGCCATTCAACTTTAGTGCAGAGTAGCTGGTTCCTGTGGTACAGTTTAAATACCAAAGGCTGTAGGAGACCTCACTCTACTGTATATGTAGTCTCTGGCTTTTTCTAATATATTAATACTGTACTTCCCTCTTTTGAATTATTTGGCTTTATCTGGAAAGTAACTATGTGTGTGTATTTGTGTGTGTTGTGGGCTAGGAGTGGAGGCACGGTAGGGTAGCGAAGAATACAATGGCAGCAGCAGCCCTCACAATGAGGCTCAAGGCTGTGTCGCCGCTGAGCACTTGAGCTGCACAATGCTCCGGCACGGGCCAGGATGTCAAACACGTGCGCGTGCACACACACACACACACACACACACACACACACACACACAAATAATATAAAACACACAACCAGCAAGAAAACAGAAAAAGCCTGGCAATGTTGCAGATGATCCGTCTATTCCATTGGATCCATTGCGCTAGGCAAGCTCAGTTACCTTTGCTCAATCAAGCACAGCTAAAGTATTTGAAAGAAAACAAATACTATTTGAATCCAGGTCTGACCTTTCTTTCCTTTCTACAGTGTATTCAGAAACGTATTTCATACCCCATGACTTATTCCACACTTTGGTGTGTTACAGCCTGAATTCACAATGGATTTTTTTAAAGTATCACCCATCTACACACAATACCCCATAATGACAAAGTGAAAACATGTTTTTAGACATTTTTGCAAATGTATTCAAAATTAAATACAGAAATATTTAATTTACATAAGGATTTACACCCCTGAGTCACTCAGGAACATTCACTGTCTTCTTGGTAAGCAACTCCAGTGTAGATTTGGCCTTGTGTTTTAGGTTATTGTTCTGCTAAAAGGTGAATTCATCTCCCAGTGTCTGGTGGAAAGTAGATTGAAAACAGGTTTTCCTCTAGGATTTTACCATGTGCTAAGCTCCATTCCATTCCTTTTTTATTCTGAAAAACTCCCCAGTCCTTAACAATTACAAGAATACCCATAACATGATGCCGCCACCACTATGCTTGAAAATATGGAGACTGGTACTCGGTAATGTGTTGTATTGGATTTGCCCCAAACACAACACTTTATAGTCAAGACAAAAAGTGAATTGCTTTGCCACGTTTTTTGCAGTATTACTTTAGTGCCTTGTTGTAAACAGAATACATGTTTTGGAATATTTTTATTGTGTACAGGCTTCATTATTTTCACTCTGTCAATCAGGTTAGTGTTTTGGAGTAACTACAATATTGTTGATTCATCCTCAGTTTTCTATCACAGCCAATAAACTCTGTAACCGTTTTAAAGTCACCATTGGCCTCATGGTGAAATCCCTGAGCGATTTCCTTCCTCTCCATCAACTGAGTTAAGAAGGATGCCTGTATCTTTGTAGTGACTGGGTGTATTGAAATACTATCCAAATTGTGATTAATCACTTCACCATGGCCAAAATTTTACCCCTCTACCAATAGGTGCCCTTCTTTGCGAGGAATTGGAAAACATCCCTGGTCCTTGTGGTTGAATCATTTTAACAAACATTATTTCAATTTTATATTATATTATGGGGTATTGTGCGTAGGCCAGATACCAAAACATCTATATTTAATACATTTTAAATTCAGGAAGTAACACAACAAAATGTAGAAAAAGTCCAGGGATGTGACTACTTTATGAAGGCACTGCAAGTGCCATGACAGACAGGCAGAAAAAACACACCGATGAGACTAAACACAAGGCAGACGACAAGGGTTTTGTTTTCCATCCGAGGCCCCATATTGTAACAGTGGCGCCCAGTGGTCAGGGTTGAGGAGACAGTAACAGTGACTGGAGGGTCAGCATCATCAAGGAGAGGAAAGGAAGGCCAGAGGAGGAACCAGTGTTGACCTTTTGTTCTCCTCGCAGAGAGGATAAACCACATGGGTGCTTATACAACATAGACACAACAATCAAGAGGTCACTGTTTTATCCTCGTTAGACAACCCCTTGACCTCTCAGCAGCCACCGATTTGGTACAATCCCCAACATGGAGAAGCAAAGAACCTCACCCATCGTCAGCGCTTCAGGGTGCAGTGACACGTCATCAGAGCACACTTCCTTCTTCCTCTTCAGCCACAACTATTTACATAATTCGTAATTTACACAACCAGGTTGAATGCCCGTAACAGAAAAGGTTGATTACTCAAGCATCTGTTTCCCCATTTGGCCTGACATGGACTACTGGAACAAGGATCTAAAATAGCCAACCTACACCCACACCTACAGTACACATTCCCATCCTGCGGGAGCCAAGAGGACGTCAGCCAGAGACAGGGAAATGGTCCCATTACAGTTATTGGGAAAGGGAATGATGGATGAGGGGAAGGGTAACAGGGTGCTACCCATTCGCCCCGGAGATGGATCCCACAGATGTCTGATGAGTGGACAGCGTTGGCCTAATGTACATAGTCATTCTTCCTAGTATCGTATTCACGCCTCAAGGTTCGTGAAGGTGAAGCACAGGTCACGCAGGTCTAAAATTGACTCTCAGGTCATGAACATAAAATTATTCATATCCTGTAAATGAATCATCAATTTATTATTTTTACGTCTGGGAACAAAATGCAACAATTCATTGGCCATACTGTGGAAGTGGTGTAACGTTCTAACCATAAAAAGGATGTCTACCAGAAGTCTATGCAAAAGAGAGCACTGAAAACATCAATGTCTTACTTGTAACTCATAACTTGAAGGGAGGAACATTTCCAATGAAATCCGACAAGCAGTAATTTGATCATAGGAGTAATCTGGGGAAATAAAGACAAGCTTAATTAACCACACACACACACACACAGTTAGAATGGCAAGACTTATTCTAATACTCATTGATATTTGTTGGAGATGCAACAAAGAATATCTACCTCATTACACATGCTCTGTGAAATGTTTCTAATGTTGAAATGATTCATTGTATGTGGTCCAATATTTTACACAACATGCCTTGGCAAAGTACTGGGAACAGAATTCACGCAGAACCTGGTTATTTGTAGCTATATTGGATTTAGATAAACATCAGGAGATATTTTTGCTTTGGACTGGCTCTTCCCCACAGCATCTTAAGATGGTGTCCTGGTGTGGAAGTTACAGTACATAAGAGTTATGACAGAGAGCAAGAACCTTCAATCTCAACTGTCTGAGCATGCACAATCAGCAGATACATGACGGACAAGGACGGATAAAGGAGTAGATAAAAACCAAACAAAGTGGTGTGCTGGGCCCAAATGGGATGGAGAGGAGAGGCGCATGGGGAGTAAGTGAGAGGAAAGGGATGGGAGAGGTACAGCAAGGAGACGAGACCTGGACGAGACAGGGACATGAGGCCTAGGCAGGAGAGGTGGGCCCGCCATCCCCGCCTCCCGCCAGGCCCGCCATCCTCATAGACAAGGTCAGATCCAAAGGACAGAGCCACTGCGGGGAGGGAGGGGGGGGGGGGGGGGGGGTCACCATAAAGGAGATAAGCAACAATAGGAGGAACTATAGCACACAAAATCACTGGAGAGTCACGACCCCTCCCAGGCAGAGAAGAATGGAAAAACCCTGCGCATAACAGTCCTTCTTAACCCAGGGGGAGCAAGACAGAGGAGGACACACACTGAGGACATGCATGCAGGCAAACACACACACACACACACACACTCACTAAGGAGGAGATGGAGGAGACAGCACGGGTGGATGAGATCTTTTTTAAATAATGTAATTCATGTTTACGCAACAAGGAAAGTGCGATCATAGGAAGACTCCGCCAAGCATAACGCTTGCCAAGCCATCTAAGACTATTTTCGTACAACCCTCAGAACTCCCCACACCAGTCTTTTCTGTTCCAAGACTTTGTTTCATACAAATAATGATTACGCATCTTCAAAATAAAAAAAATCCCCCTCTATTGAAATAATGGGGTCCCACTTTAAACAAACCACAACTTAGAAAAGCTTTATAGAGCATTCAGAAAATCTTCATAAACACTGTTTCCCCTGCTAAATCGTTGCCGCCACTCCCCAAAATAAAGAAAAATATATATTTTGCAAACTAAGCCCTTTTTCTTCTTACCTAGAGGCTAATGAAATCATGGATACAATGTTTATGTCTCTGTATGCAGTTTGAAGGAAGGTGCTAACCAGGGTTAGCGCAATTGCTAACTAGCCTTAGCCAGCTAGCATGCTAGCTGTTCCTGTAGACTTCCAGTCATAGTTAGCAATGGCTCACGAAACTGCCTTCAACTTCCTTCCAACTGCACACAGAGACATACAAATGTTGCACTATTCCTTTAAGATCAGAGTGACAAGTTGCAACACATATTTGTAGCAAACAGAGCAAGCAGAGGTGCGAATGAGAGCCACGAGCACACAGACACCTGTTACTCCTCATCATCTCCCTACAGTGCAGTGGCGTGCATTGATTATGTTTCAGATGGTGCCAACATAATTACATTTTCATGCATTTTGAACTAGAATGTATTTTTTAAAGGTCAGCAGAAGGGACCTTCTCAATGTGGTTGAACAACAACAAAAAAATCCTCTGGGGCATGTATCTGGAACCCCCCGCTGCGAAGAGCCCCACCCCCTTAGCCACTGCTGCTGAAAAAAAATACTAGGGGAAACACTGAACACTACCATAGGCTAGATGCTTCACAAATGCTTTTTAAGTATTAAAACATACAATTCAATTTTTCATTGCTTGTCAGTTGTGACTTAGTAACGGAATGTACTGTAAACTCATTTGGATGTCCATCTTGATTCAATTGTAAACATGAGCTCGCCCTTATGGATCAGTCTGTCACTCTGGTATTTACATTGTCATTGTTTAAGCGTTATTGTGACCTGTCTACAAGTCTATGTCTTTGGAAAGCAGTCTAGCTTTGGGGGTTAACCAGACCATGCTTCATATCCTCTTCCATTCAACACATTGTTCCTTTTCACTGCTGATTAATATCTTGTTTAAACAGCCACAAGACAACACCACGCCGTCAGTGTGTTCAGAAATTCTCTAGAGCTGATCAACACAATGGACACATTCCTCACACACACACACAAATTATAGTAATGCAGGATTTTCAGAAGAAAAACATCCCTCCATGGGCACCACTTTGCTGTTTATTTTGTTAATTTAAAGTGGAGACACAATTTGGAATGTATCCAGTCTACACTCTTTATGCATCGTATTGTAAGACCCCCATGTCTGGCCCCAAACCCTCCTTGGCTCCAAAGCTTCACTCAGCTTATTGAGCAATTTGCTTTCACCCATGAAATAACAATGTGGTAAAAACAAAAAGGGATTTCATAACATGATCTTTTGCTCACTTTATGTAACATCAATGTTAATAACATCATTGCAAGAAAATATGGACATTTATGGGGGCCACCAAATTTGACCTTTTAGAGATTCTCTCAAATAGCTCTTTGAAATTAGTTAGGGTGAGGGTGCCCAGAAATCTCATTAGCATAGGCCGTTAGTCTCAGGTCAAACTTCTCTATTTTTTTTAAGTATATGTGAGGTCACGTCACTGAACATTTGTCCAGGTTCAAGCCCAAACGTTTCGCCACTAGCATCATTACTGTGTGTTGGCCTGGTCTGTGTGCACGTACGACAGTGAAAAGACGTGGCCTGTGCCTGGTGCCCTGGATGTGTGTGCCTCTGCACGGACTTGGAGCCCAGCACCACTTTCCACTTTGGCAGGGTGGAGCTCATTCATTCATCGGGCACAACACTGGGTTTTAACCAAAAATAAATCCTCCCTCCGTTTTACATTGTATCATTGTTTCTTTTTCACTAGGTTCTTATTGAACAACCGCTTATTAGATTGCAATCTTCCACTCCCTCATTGAATACACTAGCCTATAATGCAGTGGGATTTGGTGGTGTTAGCCAAGCTTAGTGACCTACACCACGTTCACTCACTCTGCTGCTCAACAGACACGTTCACTCTCCTGACTCAATGGACAGGGGAAACTGCCACCCATTTCTGATGACGGAGGATATTTTGAATACGACTGCTTCAATCTGGACGTGCTAGAAAAACGCATCCATGAATTATCTGCGTCACAACTTCGAACAACTTTTTTTTACCCACAACTGCTAAAAACTTTTTTTTAATTACCGAATTGCAATAGCAAAGCTCGCTACACTACTTCCAAACTGGAGATAATAATAATAATTTTGGTAAATGTCTGAAAAGTGTCAAATCTGACAAAGAAAGATATATGTTTGACTCCTCTCTTATCTCTCTCTGAAAATCAGAGGAGAACTTCATCGCACACAAAAACGCTCACTCGTCATTCGAGTCAAGGTGTGTTTTGATCAATGGACCGCAAGCAGCTCAACGTGTCTGATTACATTTCACAGAACAGGGTTCTCTTGTCTCTCTTTTCCGTTCCAGCCTAATTATGTATGGGCAGTGACAAACACAGGGTTTCCCCAGGCCTATTCCCTATGGACTATGGTGATTTAGACACCCCCAGAGACAAGGGCTATTATACAGAAATCAACCCTTCTCGGAAATGGCCACCACTTATAATTGCTAATAGATATGGTTAGAGGTTACACTATACCTCCACTTTAGCAACAATACCACTTTGATCTCAGTGGAGTTTTACACAGAGCTGTACATTGTATGACTTTTAAGGGGAAGCCAGGCTCTTTGAATAGTTAAGTATACTGTGGGTGTGTGTCTTGTGAAGTCAATCTATGGGGGTGGTTTGTGTAATAGCAGGAAAGGAGGAATAGAGTATGGGTCACATTTTTTTTTCTTTTTCTGAAGCATAAAGCTGGTAGCAGTAGGACCCTGCAGATTGTTATGGACCAGACATCCATCAACACAAACGTTGGACACAAGCACACCTTTATGGGGTCTCTGCCAGGGACAAGGATGTAGGCTAAGAAAGAAACCCCAAAGAAAGTTCAACACAATAACAAAAAGTTTCGGCATTGAGCCATGTCATTGGCTGCCTAACACTAGACAGGACAATTCGATGGTTTCTGGTGTCAAACTAGAGACAGATTCCTACTATATATGACAAGCAGTAGCGACCGCATATTTTCTGCCTCATCTTCTCAGATTTCTACTAGTTTCAACAAAGGCAACGTAAACACTCACCTGGAGGACAAGATGAGCGCTTCAGTGGCTGTGTACCGAAATATTTACACCGAGGACCGGTTCAGACAGTCGTACGGTACCGAGGACAAGCCCCGTGGAGGTGGTCAACGTTTTCGGGAGAAGATCGCGGAACGGTGCAGGTGTTCCCGTGCAGCATGCCTTCACCTGTTGAGGGAACGAGTTCCCATTTTTAACTGGCTGCCGAAGTACAGGCTGAAAAAATGGATGTTAGGTGATACAATAGCGGGACTAACAGTCGGTATACTTCACATTCCACAAGGTGAGTACATTTTTAAGTTAATATTGTGAGCAAAGGTTTACTGTAGTAAATTGATGTCGATGTACCATCTTTACAAACTATTTTGTTACAACTTTTCCCCAATTCTGTGATGACGTTTAATTTCCCACGTGTCACTGTTTTGGCAGTAATTAGTAATCAATCGCGTGTTTGATTGATTTTAAAAAGATTTAGTCAAATTGCTAATGTAAACAAAATAAACACCTTCAAATATGGACTTTTTGTTAACTCCAGATAATTGGTCAATGCTATCCGGTTCCTTGGGGACGTCCCTACACTATAAACCCCAACCTTAACCCATACTCTTACCCTAACCCTAAACCTAATCCTTACATTAACCATTTCAAATGTCACCTTCAATGGAGTATGGACCTCCTACGGATCCCGGATAGCACAGAGCCCAGATTATTTATACATTTGAACGTATATTTTTACAATATGCCATTCACACACACACACAATGTACAAAACAATCTTGTTACAAAATGTAAAACTTGTTTTAAAATGTATTATCATCTGAGCTTGACAGGAAAAATGGAACCTCAAAAATGTAATCTCAATGGATGTTACACCCCCATGGTTTATTCAGATAAAGGAGTCAAGAAAATACCAGCGTTGAAAGTAGTTATACAGTAATAGCAGGTGTTATTTCATAGCATTTATTGCCAACATTATTTACCACGAGATCAAAGCCTTTTTATCTAAAGATGACACCAATTACTCATGTAGCCATGGGTGTATGTGATGGCAACTGATAGTTGCCTAATATCTTGTTTCTCTTCCTGAAAACAGGTATGGCCTTTGCCTTACTGACGTCAGTGGCGCCCATCTATGGCCTCTACACCTCCTTCTTCCCTGTGGTTCTCTACATGCTGTTTGGCACAGGACGGCATGTATCCACTGGTATACACACGCTGATATTATACATTTAGGACTGGAGCCTGACAAATGGATATGGATAGGACGCACAATGTGCCTGAGATAAATCCTCTGCCATGGGTATCTGTGTGACAGCTACTGGGTTTGAACCAGGGTCTCCACCGCCCCATAAGACTGTGTTAGTCCCCTGAGCTAAAGTCAAAGTTAATCATCATAGTTTTTTTAGTTTTAGTTAGAGTTATTCACACACAAAAGACAAGTGAAAGACGAAGTACAGATAAAAACAGGGTATATAGGTGTGCAGGTAAGGTTGCAAGAGGGCTTAAAAGATCCCCCCCCCCCCCCCCCCCCCACACACACACACACACACAAAAAGAGCAGTATAAACAGTGCCTAGTGAAAGCCTATACAACCCTTGAACAGTCTTCACATTTTGCTGCCATAAAATGAATCTAAACATGACTAAAATTGTGTCAGCTTCATGTTAAGGGTATGCTTGCCACCGTCAGGTACTGGGGAGTTTGTCAGGAGAAAAATAAATATGAAAGGAGTAAAGCCCATGTAGAGAATTAGAGGAAATCCAGATATCAGTCTTTTGAAAACCTTGGGATAGAGTTTTATTTTTCAGTGGGACAATTACACACATTTTAATGCCAAAGACACACTAGAATGGCTTTCCAAGAAGTGTGGAGTGTTCCTGAGTGGTCCAGTCTTAGTCCTTAGTCCAGAGACAAGGTTTGAATATTGCTGTCCATCAATGAATCACAACCACATTTACTGTGCTTGAGAAATTTTGACAAAAACAATAGATAAATGTTTCCCTAAGAGTTGTGCAAAGTTAGTAGAATCTTATTCAAAATGATTACCTGCTGTAATGGCTGCCGGAGGTGCTCCCACCATCAAACCAAATTGTATTGGTCACATACAAGTGTTTAGCAGATGTTAAGCTTGTGCTTCTAGTTCCGACAGTGCAGCAATATCTGACAAGTAATATCTAACAATTTCACAACAAATACCTAATACACACAAATCTAAGTAACGAAATGGAATTAAGAATATATAAATATATGGATGAGCAATGTCAGAGTGGCATAGACTAAGATACAGTAGATAGTATATAATACTGTATATATACATATGAGATAAGTAATGAAAGATATGTAAACATCATTAAAGTGACTAGTGTTCTATTTATTAAGAGTGGCCAATGATTTCAAATCTGTGTATGTAGGCATGAATTAACTCTGGGGAGTGAATAATTACGCAATCAAGACAGCTTAGTTGTTTTTGAAATTCAATGTGGAGTAGATTGTGAATATCGGTTGCTAAAAATATATAATTTATTCCCTTTATACTAGGGACTGTATTCAGAGTATTCGGAAGGTATTCAGACCCCTTGACTTTTTCCACATTTTTTTACGTTACAGCCATATCCTAGAATTGGTTAAATCTGTTTTTTTTTTCATCATCAATCTACATACAATACCCCATTATGAAAAAGCATTTACAGAAGTATTGAGACCCTTTACTCAGTACTTTGTTGAAGCACATTTGACAGCGATTACACCTTTAAGTCTTCTTGGGTGTGAGGCTACAAGCTTGGCACACCTAGATTTGAGGAGTTTCTCCCATTCTTATCTACAGATCCTCTCTAGCTCTGTCAGGTTGGATCGGGAGCGTTGCTGCACAGCTATTTTCAGGTCTCTCCAGAGATGTTTGATCGGGTTAAAATCCGGGCTCTGGCTGGGCCACTCAAGGACATTCAGAGACTTGTCTTGAAGCCACTCCTGCTTTGTCTTGCTTGGCTGTATGCTTAGGGTTGTTGTCCTGTTGGAAGGTGAACCTTCTCCTCAGTCTGAGGTCCTGAGTGCTCTGGAGCAGTTTTTGATCAAGGATCTTTCTGTACATTGCTCCGTTCATCTTTCCCTCGATCCCTCGACTAGTCTCCCATTTCCTGCGCTGAAAAACATCCCCACAGCATGATGTTGCCACCACTATGCTTCATCGTAGGGATGGAGTTTCCTCCAGACGTGACTCTTGGCATTGGTTTCATCAGACCAAAGAATCTTGTTTCTCATGGTCTCAGAGTCTTTAGGTGCCTTTCGGGAAACTCCAAGCGGGCTGTCAAGTTCCTTTTGTTACGAACCGGCTCGTAGCCGGTAACAAAGAGGGAGACAACACAGAGTTAAAGAAATAAGAAACATACATAAAGTGAACTATATCCAAGTAACAATGGTGTGTGTAGTCAGTAGCGTAAGTGAGTGGATGCGTGCATAGATGGTGATAATGATGGGTGTTGAGAGGTGCCAAAATAAACAACCACAAAGAAGCCCTAAAATGCCACAACCAAAACCAAGAGTGTGTCTCCTGGATATATGGGGGAAAGGTGTACAGTCGTGGCCAAAAGTTTTGAGAATGACACAAATATTAATTTTCACAAAGTCTGCTGCCTCAGTTTGTTTGATAGCAATTTGCATATACTCCAGAATGTTATGAAGAGTGATCAGATGAATTGCAATGAATTGCAAAGTCCCTCTTTGCCATGCAAATGAACTGAATCCCCCAAAAAACATTTCCACTGCATTTCAGCCCTGCCACAAAAGGACCAGCTGACATCATGTCAGTGATTCTCTCGTTAACACAGGTATGAGTATTGACGAGAACAAGGCTGGAGATCACTCTGTCTTGCTGATTGAGTTTAAATAACAGACTGAAAGCTTCAAAAGGAGGGTGGTGCTTGGAATCATTGTTCTTCCTCTGTCAACCATGGTTACCTGCAAGGAAACACGTGCCGTCATCATTGCTTTGCACAAAAAGGGCTTCATAGGCAAGGATATTACTGCCAGTAAGATTGCACCTAAATCAACCATTTATCGGATCATCAAGAACTTCAAGGAGAGCGGTTCAATTCTTGTGAAGAAGGCTTCAGGGAGCCCAAGAAAGTCCAGCAAGTGCCAGGACCATCTCCTAAAGTTGATTCAGCTGCGGGATCGGTGCACCACCAGTACAGAGCTTGCTCAGGAATGGCAGCAGGCAGGTGTGAGTGCATCTGCACGCGCAGTGAGGCGAAGACTTTTGGAGGATGGCCTGGTGTCAAGAAGGGCAGCAAAGAAGCCACTTCTCTCCAGGAAAAACATCAGGGACAGACTGATATTCTGCAAAAGGTACAGGGATTGGACTGCTGAGGACGGGGGTAAAGTCATTTTCTCTGATGAATCCCCTTTCCGATTGTTTGGGGCTTCTGGAAAAAAGCTTGTCCGGAGAAGACAAGGTGAGCGCTACCATCAGTCCTGTGTCATGCCAACAGTAAAGCATCCTGAGACCATTCATGTGTGGGGTTGCTTCTCAGCCAAGGAAGTGGGCTCACTCACAATTTTGCCTAAGAACACAGCCTTGAATAAAGAATGGTACCAACACATCCTCCGAGAGCAACTTCTCCCAACCACCCAGGAACAGTTTGGTGACGAACAATGCCTTTTCCAGCATGATGGAGCACCTTGCCATAAGGCAAAAGTGATAACTAAGTCGCTCAGGAAACAGAATATTGATCTTTTGGGTCCATGGCCAGGAAACTCCCCAACACTTAATCCCATTGAAAACTTGTGGTCAATCCTCAAGAGGCGGGTGGACAAGCAAAAACCCACAAATTCTGACAAACTCCAAGCATTGATTATGCAAGAATGGGCTGCCATCAGTCAGGATGTGGCCCAGAAGTTAATTGACAGCATGCCAGGACGGATTGCAGAGGTCTTGAAAAAGAAGGGTCAACACTGCAAATATTGACTCTTTGCATCAACTTCATGTAATTGTCAATAAAAGCCTTTGGCACTTATGAAATGTTTGTAATTATACTACAGTATTCCAAAGTAACATTGGCCAAAAATATCTAAAGACACTGAAGCAGCAAACTTTGTGGAATTTAATATTTGTGCCATTCTCAAAACTTTTGGCCACGACTGTATTAATCCCCGGGACACACCTGAGCCCATGTGTGTCCCATTTCGCAGACGACCCTCCCAGTTCCGTCCACCAACATCCTATTAAGGAAAACAAGAGCAAAGAGAAAAAATTAGGCAGACAGAGTGGGAGGTTCGTCACACTCCTATCCATAAAACCAGGGACCACCAAGGATCCGGGAACACCACAGCAACCAAGCATACATAAACGCAAACAAAATACTGTCCTAGTAAACGCTACCCCACTGCCCCAGCAAACTACATCCGACCCGACATACACCTCGAAGTGTTGTAGCACCCATATGAGTGCTAGCGCTTCTTTTTCCACCACGGAGTAGTTCAACTGATAATGGTTCAACTTCTTGGAAAATCAACTAACAGGCCTCTCAACATCAGACACATCTGCTTGCAGCAGGGCTGCACCTACCTCCATGTGACTCGCATCCACCTGCACGTGACTCACATCCACACGCAAGGAGCAGCCAGCACCGAAGTTGAGGTTGACAGAGAGGGGACCAGACATAAACCGTCTTAGCTTTCAGCAAATCTGTCAGGGGAGCGACCAAGGTAGAGAAGTTCCTACACAAACGATAGTAATAACCAATCATTCCCAAGAAACGCATCAGTTCCTTTTTAGTGGTTGGCGGTAGAAAAGCATCAATAGCTACCACTTAAGCTCGGAAAGGATGCACCTTGCCCTGCCCAACCACCTTACCAAAGTACGTAATGGTCGCCTGAGCAAACTCACCCTTAGCTAATTTGATAGGGAGGTGACCCGCAGCCAGGCAGTCAAACAAAACTTGATTACGGGCCAGATGCTCCTCCCAAGTATCTGCATAAACCACTACATCGTCCAGATAAACAGTACACCCAACAAGACCGGAGACAACCCTGTTCATAAGGCGCTGAAAAGTGGCAGGTGCGTAAGGCTGAAACTCATAACCAAATACGAGTACAGACCTGAAGGTGTAACAAAGGCAGAGATTTCATGTGCCCTACACGTCAGTGACACCTGCCAATAGCCCTTTAATAGGTCAAACTTGCTCACAAACTTCGCTGCTCCGACCTGATTAACACAGTCCTCTATCCGAGGAAGAGGAAATTAATCTGGCTTAGTGACACTGTTTACCTTACGGTAGTCCATACAAAATATGTTTGTCCCATCCAGTTTACTGACAAAGATACATTTAGAAGCCCAGCTGGAGAAAGAAGGCTCTGCAATATCACTCTCCAGCATGTACCTGATCTCGGCATCCAGACAACGCCGTTTCTCTGAATAAACTCTATAGAACCGCTGACGGATGGGGCCAGCATCCCTAGTGCCAATATCGTGTTCCATCAAGTTTGTACGTGTTTGCGTATCAGAAAACAAAACTGTAAAACTCAGAGTCAGACCAACTGACTCGTCTCGCCTATGAGCAGCTACATGAGCGAGAAGGCTATCCGAAACATCCAGTGAATTTTTCTATCTACCCTGTAGTACTCAATCGTCGGGACCAGGGACATCCTCCTCACCATGCGCGGACATAGCATGACAAAGGAGAAGAACCCAGCGGTGTAACTGTACTGGCCAAAAGAACAGGTTTTACCGTCCTCTGTGGACTCCCACTCCTCGGCGCCAGAGGAACGGAGGAACGTGCATAATAGGGTGCAGATGTACATGGCACAGTTGGTGCTTTTTCCTCCGTTCAGGAGTGGCAACTAGATCGTTTTTCTCAGTGCACTGGCGCACAACCATATATGAACCTTGAAACTTTACTGAGGAGTGTCTTCCGTCTGGTGCTGATGGGAGAACCTTCTGGAAGCTTCTCACATCTCCACAGGGGAACTCTGGAGCGCTGTCAGAGGGACCATCGGCCCTCCTTGACCAAGGCCCTTCTCCCCCGATTGCTCAGTTTGGCCGGGCATCCAGGTGTAGGAAGAGTCTTGGCGGTTTCAAATTTCTTCCATTAAAGAATGATGGAGGTCACTGTGTTCTTGGGGACCTTCAATGCTGCAGAAATGTTTTGGTACCCTTCTCCAGATCTGTGCCTCCACACAATCCTGTCTCAGTGCTCTAAGGACAATTCCTTTGACCTCATGGCTTGGTTTTTGCTCTGACACACACAGTCAACTGTGGGACTTTATAGACAGGGGTGTGCCTTTCCAAATCATGTCTGATCAATTGAATTTACCACAGGTGGACTCCAATCAAGTTGTAGAAAAATCTCAAGGATGATCAATGGAAACAGGATGCACCTGAGCTCAATTTCAGGTCTCATAGCAAAGGGTCTGAATACTTATGTAAATAAGGTATTTCTGTTTTTTTATTTGTAATAAATGTGCTAACATTTCAAAAAACCTGCTTTGCTTTGTCATTGTGGGGTATTGTGTGCAGATTGATGAGGAAAACATTTTTTAAATCCATTTCAGAATAAGGCTGCAACGTAACAAAATGTGGAAAACTGAAGGGGTCTGATTACATTCCAAATGCATTGTATATGAACAGAGCCTAGTTCACCAAAACACTTCCGTTGCATCTGTGCTCACACTGATGCTGAGTTGCTTCATTGCTGTGTTGTTGAGCCGCCACGTGGCTGTTTTGGTAGTGGTACTGAGCGGTTGAATCACAGACTAGCTGTGTCTGTTTCCCAGGTACCTTTGCAGTGGTGAGCCTGATGACAGGCTCAGTGGTGGAACAGCTGGTGCCCACCCCTCTACAGCTCAACTCCTCCAGTCCAGAGGCTGCAGACTTTGAGGCCCAGAGGATTGGGGTTGCCTCCGCTGTAGCCCTACTCTCAGGGATCATGATGGTGAGTGATACATAGAGTTCTCTCTGGTTGAATCTCAAAAGTATTTATTTCCCTCGATTCCCTGCATCCTCTCCTCATCTCCGTCTCAAAACTTCAGAGGGAAGCGAGGAGAGCATTGGAGGCCAAGATCAGAAGAGCTGCTCTCCTCACCTCCCTATGATGTTTTAAGCAGGAAGCAAGGTAAAGGACAAGTTTAAGATGGCATGGCCCTGTAGATGGAATGGTATTTCTATAGTGTTTAGATGTTGTAGTCCTGACTAAATGTTGTTTGTTTCACAGCTCTGTATGTTTGGGCTACAGCTGGGTTTCCTCTCTACATACCTGTCAGAGCCCATCGTCAAGGCATTCACCAGCGCTGCAGCCTTCCACGTCACCATCTCACAGCTGCAAAGCATGCTGGGACTGCGGCTCCCCCGCCACACCGGCCCCTTCTCACTCTTCAAGGTCAGCAGTTGGAGAAGTGACAATGATCAGGATGATACAGTGTTCAGTTTACAGTGGTTTAGAGCTCCAGTATGTTGCGGAATTCTAATAAAAACGGTTTACTATCATAACCCAGGTTCTCTGAAGGAGAGAAGAAGTCTCAAATAAAATAACTGAGGGAGCTCTCAAAACCTCACTAGGTTAAATTTAACCTTGTAAGAGACACTTGACAATCATAAACACCGGGTTGTGGGAAGAGACAATTGAAAGAGTTGCTCCTCTCTTCACTATAATCCGCCCCACACCAACATGGCCCGATGAAACCCATCATTGTGAGATGGTGACGTGTGTGTGTTAACTCCTTCCCCCCTGTCTGTGTCCTCCAGACCCTTGCGTCTGTCATAGAGAACCTTCCCCAAACCAACATGGCTGAGCTACTGACCTCCCTGGTGTGTCTGGCCATCCTGGTACCGGTCAAAGAAGTCAACATGAGATTCCGACAGTACCTACGCACACCCATCCCCGTAGAGATCCTCACGGTCAGTCACGAAGAGAACAGCTATTATAATACTGGTCATGTTCAATGTAGCTCTGTGTAGCTGTAACGTTTGTGACGTGCTTATTGGTGTGTTATATCTCAATTTGATGCCTCTCTTTCTCAGGTGATAATAGCTACAGGAGTGGCCTATGCTTCCTCTCTGGACTCAAACTATGACGTTCAGATAGTGGGACACATTCCTGCAGGGTAAGGTATCCACTAACTGAGCATCTCCATCTAGTGACATCATCATCATCATCATAATTTACCTTATTTTAAAAGAGAAATGAACCATTATAAACAGAGAGTGAGTGTCAAGTTTTGACAGTGTTTTGACTGTGTAGCTTCCCTAGTCCACGGATGCCTGCCTTGCACAAGTTGCCTGAGGTCGCTGGAGACACGGTCGCCATTACGTTCGTGGGTTATGCTGTGTCCGTCTCACTGGCAATGATCTACGCAGACAAGCACGGCTACTCCATCCAACCCAACCAGGTAGGCTACAGTGGTCCTCGACTAATATGATTCAGTAGTGCTGGAAAATCAATACTCACTCAAATCTGGTCTCCGTGTACATTACACATTTAATGTGACTTCTGTGTGTGTAATCTGTGAGCTGTGACAAGAAAGTCCATCTTTAAGGACAAGCGTTGTCATCACCATTACCATCATCATCATCATCGTCGTTGTCATCATCAACATCATTGTCATCATGTTTGCCTTGTTTCTCCAGGAGCTCCTGGCCCATGGTATCTCCAACACAGTGTCGTCTCTCTTCACCTGTTTCCCCAGCTCAGCCACTCTGGCCACCACCAACATCCTGGAGAGTTCTGGGGGATTCACACAGGTACACACTACTTTACATCAAGCCTACTTTCCAGGCTTTGTCTTTACTTGAATCTGTATGGATGACTTTCTCGATGCCCTATTTGTCTGCCTCGCCATGTGCTTCTGGCATGATGATACATTCATTCCTTTAATGTTCTCTGTCTCTCTGTCCGTTCAGCTCTCTGGCTTGTTCACCAGTCTGGTGGTTCTGATAGTTCTACTGCTGATTGGACCTCTCTTCTACTTCCTGCCCAAGGTGAGTCAGTGTGTGTCTACTAAAAGGTGGAGGCATACAGACTTTAGCTAGTTTGTGCAAACAAAAGGGCATAAAACGAAATTAAGTGCACTCGTCGTCCGAGTCATTTACTCGTAATGTCCTGATCCACCCTGCGTTACCTCTCTCCCTAGGCAGTGCTGGCCTGTATCAATGTCACCAGCCTCAGGCAGATGTTTCTACAGTTCCAGGACCTGCCAGACCTCTGGCGAGTCAGCAAGATTGACTTCGTAAGTCTCTCAGTGTTACCATTGATTTGTATAAATATACCACTTTTGGGAAAGTGGTTTAGTGATCAACCCCTGTGAACCAATGTGGCCTGCATATCTGTGACCTTATATGGACTGTACTGTATGTGTTTTGCAGGTAGTGTGGCTGGTGACTTGGCTGTCTGTTGTGGTCCTGAATGTCGATATGGGTCTGGCTATTGGAGTGGTCTTCTCGATGATGACAGTCATCTGTCGCACACAGAGGTACGCTATGCCTTCGCCCCTCTCAACACTGACAACACAGACACAGTGTATCAATGTTTCCGTAAGAGCTACAGCCGTTGGAACTGTACAGGTTACTATTGCTAAATGTAACCAATGTCTAGCCAAGCGTAACCGCCTGTGTACTTCTACAGTATATGCGTACAATTTGTTATTACATCTGTACTAATTCAATTTCTGCATTCATCAGCAACAATAATCATTAGCGAAACTATAACTATGCCTTCTAATAATGTGATGCAATTCTCTAGAGACCGCTGTGTGCCGGAATTTAAGTCTCTAGAGTAGAGCACTGTGGATTACTGTCTCTCATAGGGACAAATTAATATCCATCATAAACCTGTGATATGAACTTGATACACTCACCAAAGGTAGAATTGATACAGTGGCTCAGTTGGTAGTGCATGGTATTTGCAAGACCAAGGTTGTGGGTTCGATTCCCTTGGGGGACAAGTATGAAAATCTATCTATGCTCTGGATAAGAGTGTCTGCTAAATAAATGTAATGTAAACATAACCAGAGTTAACTTTTGAGATTTGAACATTATATTGTTGGTCGACTAACACTATACACTGACTATACGAAACAGTATGGTAGTAGTTGCCAGGTACACTGGCTTGTGTCAAGAACTACAACACTGCTAGGTTTTTCATGCTCAACAGTTTCCGGTGTGTATCAAGAATGCTCCACTTCCCAAGGGACATCCAGCCAACTTGACACAACTGTGAGAAGCTTTGGAGTCAACGTGGGCCAGCATCCCTGTGGAATGCTTTGGACACCTTGTAGAGTCTATGCCCCGACAAATTGAGGCTGTTCTGTGGGCAAAAGGGTGGGGTACAACTAAAGCTGTTGCTGTGACCGTAATAACGCCACACCGGCGGTCACAAGTCATGAAGGCAGTCAAATTCCACGTGACCGTTTAGTCACAGTAATCTGGCTTCTCCAAGCTCTAATGCTGCTGATGGTCATTAGTAGCCTACCAAACTTGCTAACTGCCTGGTACTTAGCACTCTATTGTCCCTCTAATCACTCTGGCATCAATTCAAATGTTTTCGAAAATCCAATCAAACACTTCATGAAAGCCCATGAGCTCATGTTGCGCAACATTTCTATAGGCTATGTAAGTGCGTGAGCAAACAGTGTGATGTCCTCTATTAAAATGAGGAGGATAAGCTTTCTATAGGTGTAAGCTATACCATTGCCCCTTTTTCGATACAGGTGCATGATAATGATCCATTCTAAATCCCCCAAAACATTCACACATACAGTGGGGCAAAAAAGTATTTAGTCAGCCACCAATTGTGCAAGTTCTACCACTTAAAAAGATGAGAGAGGCCTGTAATTTTCATTATAGGTACACTTCAACTATGACAGACAAAATGAGAAAAAAAATCCTGAAAATCACATTGTAGAATTTTTTATGAATTTATTTGCAAATCACGGTGGAAATTAAGTATTTGGTTAATAACAAAAGTTTATCTCAATACTTTGTTATATACCCTTTGTTGGCAATGACAGAGGTCAAACGTTTTCTGTAAGTCTTCACAAGGTTTTCACACACTGTTGCTGGTATTTTGGCCCATTCCTCCATGCAGATCTCCTCTAGAGCAGTGATGTTTTGGGGCTGTTGCTGGGCAACACGGACTTTCAACTCCCTCCAAAGATTTTCTAAATGCTTCTTACGAAGCCACTCCTTCGTTGCCCGGGCGGTGTGTTTGGGATCATTGTCATGCTGAAAGACCCAGCCACGTTTAATCTTCAATGCCCTTGCTGATGGAAGGAGGTTTTCACTCAAAATCTCACGATACATGGCCCCATTCATTCTTTCCTTTACACAGATCAGTCGTCCTGGTCCCTTTGCAGAAAAACAGCCCCAAAGCATGATGTTTCCACCCCCATGCTTCACAGTAGGTATGGTGTTCTTTGGATGCAACTCAGCATTCTTTGTCCTCCAAACACAACGAGTTGAGTTTTTACCAAAAAGTTATATTTTGGTTTCATCTGACCATATGACATTCTCCCAATCTTCTTCTGGATCATCCAAATGCTCTCTAGCAAACTTCAGACGGGCCTGGACATGTACTGGCTTCAGCAGGGGGACACGTCTGGCACTGCAGGATTTGAGTCCCCGGCGGCGTAGTGTGTTACTGATTGTAGCATTTGTTACTTTGGTCCCAGCTCTCTGCAGGTCATTCACTAGGTCCCCCCGTGTGGTTCTGGGATTTTTGCTCACCGTTCTTGTGATCATTTTGACCCCACGGGGTGAGACCTTGCGTGGAGCCCCAGATCGAGGGAGATTATCAGTGGTCTTGTATGTCTTCCATTTCCTAATAATTGCTCCCACAGTTGATTTCTTCAAACCAAGCTGCTTACCTATTGCAGATTCAGTCTTCCCAGCCTGGTGCAGGTCTACAATTTTGTTTCTGGTGTCCTTTGACAGCTCTTTTGTCTTGGCCATAGTGGAGTTTGGAGTGTGACTGTTTGAGGTTGTGGACATGTGTCTTTTATACTGATAACAAGTTCAAACAGGTGCCATTAATACAGGTAACGAGTGGAGGACAGAGGAGCCTCTTAAAGAAGAAGATACAGGTCTGTGAGAGCCAGAAATCTTGCTTGTTTGTAGGTGACCAAATACTTATTTTCCACCATAATTTGCAAATAAATAAATTACAACTCCTACAATGTGATTTTCTGGATTTTTTTTCTCATTTTGTCTGTCATAGTTGAAGTGTACCTATGATGAAAATGACAGGCCTCTCTCATCTTTTTAAGTGAGAGAACTTGCACAATTGGTGGCTGACTAAATACTTTACCCACTGTATATTATTTAGTATATGTAAAGACAATATTAAATCAAGAATAGTCTGATGGGTGACAATATTAGCCTATCACTTGTGAATTATATAATATTACTTGCCTATGATGCCCAGCATGAGAAACAATGCCTTTTTTTCAACTTTTCAAATCAAATCTAATCAAATTTTTATTTGTCACATACACATGGTTAGCAGATGTTAATGCGAGTGTAGCGAAATGCTTGTGCTTCTAGTTCCGACAATGCAGTAATAACCAACAAGTAATCTAACTAACAATTCCAAAACTACTGTCTTATACACAGTGTAAGGGGATAAAGAATATGTGCATAAGGATATATGAATGAGTGATGGTACAGAGCAGCATAGGCAGGATACAGTAGATGGTATCGAGTACAGTATATACATGAGGTGAGTATGTAAACAAAGTGGCATAGTTAAAGTGGCTAGTGATACATGTATTACATAAATAAGGATGCAGTCGATGATATAGAGTACAGTATATACGTATGCATATGAGATGAATAATGTAGGGTAAGTAACATTATATAAGGTAGCATTGTTTAAAGTGGCTAGTGATATATTTACATCATTTCCCATCAATTCCCATTATTAAAGTGGCTGGAGTTGAGTCAGTGACAGTGTCAGTGTGTTGGCAGCAGCCACTCAATGTTAGTGGTGGCTGTTTAACAGTCTGATGGCCTTGAGATAGAAGCTGTTTTTCAGTCTCTCTGTCCCAGCTTTGATGCACCTGTACTGACCTCGCCTTCTGGCAGTGGCTCGGGTGGTTGATGTCCTTGATGATCTTTATGGCCTTCCTGTAACATCGGGTGGTGTAGGTGTCCTGGAGGGCAGGTAGTTTGCCCCCGGTGATGCGTTGTGCAGACCTCACTACCCTCTGGAGAGCCTTACGGTTGTGGGCGGAGCAGTTGCCGTACCAGGCGGTGATACAGCCCGCCAGGATGCTCTCGATTGTGCATCTGTAGACGTTTGTGAGTGCTTTTGGTGACAAACCAAATTTCTTCAGCCTCCTGAGGCTGCTGCGCTGCTGCTGCACCTTCTTCACAATGCTGTCTGTGTGAGTGGACCAATTCAGTTTGTCTGTGATGTGTATGCTGAGGAACTTAAAACTTGCTACCCTCTCCACTACTGTTCCATCGATGTGGATAGGGGGGTGTTCCCTCTGCTGTTTCCTGAAGTCCACAATCATCTCCTTAGTTTTGTTGACGTTGAGTGTGAGGTTATTTTCCTGACACCACACTCCGAGGGCCCTCACCTCCTCCCTGTAGGCCGTCTCGTCGTTGTTGGTAATCAAGCCTACCACTGTTGTGTCGTCCGCAAACTTGATGATTGAGTTGGAGGCGTGCGTGGCCACGCAGTCATAATAATAATAATAATAATCATAATCGCACACCTCATGTAGCCTAGCCCATAAGCCTATATGTTTTAATAAGGTTTATATCACAAATAAAGTGGCCAGATAACTTCTTAAAATTAAGCACATGAATCTGCTTTACAAGGGGTATAGAGCCTAACTGGCATACATAAGCAGCGTGTCAGTTTCAAGTTTGGAAAATATCATTTTCACCATAAAAATGCACCTTTATAATAAAAGCATTACATGCATAATTGCATTTTTGATAATGGTTTTCCGCTAATGAAACATGTGCACTTATAGCCTACTGCCGTGTGCGCATTGCTGCGTTTATAATGTGAAGAAATAGCCCAATAGTTTATCAACATTTTAAACTAAAAGTTCTGATCTGATATGCACCTCGGAATTGGAAAAGGAGGAGTGCAGTTGCGTCCCCGATATGTCTGTCTTCACTTGTAGCCTGTGAGAAGAGCCACATGAGCCATGTGAGTGAGAGGTGCTTCGGAGCAGGCAGCACTCAGGGAGAAGGACACAACGGACAATTGGCCGTAAAAGGCATGGATTTTTTAGGGAAAATTACAGCCACAAAAAGGAGATGCCGTCGTGAAAATCTAGGCATTATCAAGTGCTTGTCGAGTGACTGATATAGTGTGTACAGCCTGCGCAAAAAAAACTCTGCCTTTTAAGCAACTTTTTTCAAATCATCATTAGAGTCGCATCATGCAGAATAGCCGCATGTGCGCATGTCCCTCATATCGTTTGGAGAAAATATATTTTCTATTGTATTCAACTTGTTCAATTGTATTCGTCCTACTATAAAATAATGCCACCGAATTATATGCAAATTTTGCCTAGTGTAGGACACAGCCATTTGTCATGGCCAGAGCAGGGCCTAACATATTGGCTTGTTTATTGTTTACTCCATGTGTAACTCTGTGTTGTTGTCTGTGTCACACTGCTTTGCTTTATCTTGGCCAGGTCGCAGTTGCAAATGAGAACTTGTTCTCAACTAGCCTACCTGGTTAAATAAAAAGTAAAAAAAGAAAATAAGGACAACTCACGAGTATGCTACTCTGTTCTTCTGAAATAGACTACATTTTCTTCATATCATGCTTCTATAGACCTGTCTAAAATAAATAATGGATTTATTGTGAAGGTGTAGGCTATATTGCATGGATTTATTAGACTTTTTAAAATGTAGATGTTCCAAAGATCAGCATCAGTGGCTTGTAGTCTGTGTTGAAGCCAGGAGATTCTAAATGTGTTTATGTTAATTAACGGTCAATTACCGTGAGACCGACAGTTATTTCCTTGACAATCACCAGCTGACGAAATTTTTCTGACCTCCACAGCCCTAGGTGCAAGTAAATATTAGGAAGTTGTACCTAACGTTTGGTATACTCAGTGTATGCATACACTCCCATAATAATAACACTGTTTTCCTCAGGGCTGGGTGTTCCGTGCTGGGCAGAGCGAGCAACACAGAGATCTACAGACCTTTAGAGAACCACAACAAGGTGAGAGGAATTCTCCTGTTCACACCGTAGAGATATTTTTCTGTCTGTAAAGATATCATATTAATCACAATACAAATACTTCCAGTGATTCTTGATGTAGATGTGAAGTAAAAACTGCTAATGTGATGCAATCGTGAGAAACCCTCATTAGTATCATAGTTTCAGACAGTGATCAATGTAGAGCGCTGCACGGGCATGAATTTTAAAACCGAGCCCTACCAATGCCCGTGATGTTCAGGTCCTAACCTACCGAGGTCCGATTGCTTCTGCCCGAAACCCGAAATCAGGAATAACTTCCTCCATTAATAAATCCATGTACTGCTCCTCTCTGTCACTCGCGCGCAGCTCGCTCTACGTGCCCTCTGCTCATGGCGGCTCTGAGTCAATGAAGAGACACTAGAGAGCAGTTAGCTGTTAGCTACTTTTCGTCCCTTTAAACTCAGACAAAACTCAAGGAGCATTATTATTTTCTGTGACATAATCTCTCCTGTCGTATATTTGACGAGGTTGAAGCACTTCTGACACTTTCTTAGGGTGTCAGTCAGGTATGACTCTACTGCGCAGCAGAGCACGCGCAAATGGCTCAGCTTCAAAATGTTAGCAATCAACTTTAGTGATCCTCGAGCCCTGCCTGTACCCTAGTTATGGATATGGATTTAAAAAAATAGCCCTAACCCAATTTATAATGTCAGGGCCCGTCGAGCACATGTCGGGTAGCAGAGCTTTATATCAACGTCTGTAGGTGTGTCACCATGTCCCTTTGAAAACACACTTTATAACTTACTTTAGTTATTGCAAACCGCACTGAATTACAGCGTCTTCTAAATGACTCAACTGTTTAAAAAAAGAGGAGGGTGGGAAGCAAGAAAATCAAATTCTGTCTGCACTCTTTAAAAAAGAAAATACACCTCACAACAAGTGATGTTTGGGATGAGTGCTCTGTTAACCTGCCTCTCTCTGTCCCCTCTCCTTAGTGCTATGAAGTTCCAGGTGTAAAGATCCTGACATACAACGGGCCTATCTACTACGGCAACCGCAGCTTCTTCAGAGAGGACATGAGTCGTCTGCTGGGCCTCACCCCAGAGAGGATCCGCAGTAGAGAGAAGGCCAGGAAGGCCCTGGAGAAGAGGGAAAGAGAGGCTGTCAGCACTGTGGTAAGACTGCACATTATATCTGGGCTAGATCACATCTTGTACATTAGAAAATATCAAAACATATGTTCTATAACTTACTGGCAATGTCTTTTTTTTTTCAGGAGAGAGGTGTCGCAAACACATCATTTTCATCTGAGAATGAGTTCTTTAAATCTGGTGAGTGATAATACATAAAAGTACTGTATATAGTTTTGCAGTAATGTAATCTGGGTACAGGACTACTTACGGTGCATTCGGAAAGTATTCAGGTGCCTTTTTGGAACACTTCAAGCGGGCTGTCATGTGACTTTTACTGAGGAGTGGCTTCCTCTTGCCACTCTACCATAAACACCTGATTTGTAGAGCGCTGCAAAGATGATTGTCTTTCTGGAAGGTTTTCCCATCTCCACAGAGTGACCATCGGGTTCATGGTCACCTCCCTGTCCAAGGCCCTTCTCCCCCGATTGCTCAGTTTGGCCTGCGGCAAAATTTACCACAGGTGGACTCCAATCAAGTTGTAGAAACCTCTCAAGTGTGATCAGTGGAAACACTAGGCACCTGAGCTGAATTTCAATTCACATAGCAAAGGGTCTGAATACTTATGTAAGTAAGGTATATTTGTTTTTTATTTTTAATACATTTGCAAAAAAAAATGAAAACCCTGTTTTTGCTTCGTCATTATGGGGTATTGTGTATAGATTTTAGTATAAGGCTGTAACGTATCAAATTGTGGAAAAGGTCAAGGGGTCTGAATACTTTCCAAATGCACTGTAAGTAAGGGCCCAGTTTTTCTTGTGTATTGTATCATATTGAACAATAGCCGATGAAACAAACAAAGTGTTCAAAAAATCTGATCAGCGTGATCTAGACAGGACCTTCTAATCAGCCTGTTTCAATGGCCGGGAGTTTCAGCTTTCATTGGTTAATAGACCAATAACAAATAGAGTTCCAAAACTCTCAACCAATAACAGTTTTAAGTTTCTCCCCTCCCCACTCAGACTGCTCCCAAGGTATTTTTGTCAATTTGTATGGAAAACTATTACAGTAAGGTATTTAATTGTTACCCAGTAATAATTTGATATTGATATAAAAATGGCTGCATTGGGCCTTTAACTCTCTAGCAGTAATACACTGAACTAGTGGTTAGAGTATTGGGCCAGTAACCGAAAGGTTGCTGGATCAAATCCCCGAGATGACAAGGTAAGCATCTGTTGTTCTACCCCTGAGCAAGGCAGTTAACCCACTGTTCCCCGGGCGCCAAATACACGGATGTCGATGAAGGCAGCCCCCCCACACCTCTCTGATTTAGAGGGGTTGGAATCAAATGCGTAAGACACATTTCAGTTGAATGCATTCAGTTGTACAACTGACTAGGTATCCCCCTTTCCCTTCCCTAATGTTGTCTCTGCAGAAACAGCTGAAAGTGAAGTCCAGGCAGTACTAATAGATTGCAGCAGTGTGATTTTTGTCGATGTTGCTGGAGCCAGACTCTTCATACAGGTGAGAAAAATAAACTATATAGTATTTTGTTGTGCAGTACCTTCTGCTAGACGAACATACTGTTCTACAGTATGTTATCTTTCCTTCTAGTATCGGTGGAATTAACGATGCCTCTTTTTCCAGATGTGTATTGACTGCCAGAAAGTTGGGGTTTGCATATATTTGGCCAATTGCAATGGTAAGTTCAACAAATGAATCTATAACGATCATTTCAATAGCAATAAGTTAAATCATCCAAACGTATGTCTAGCAGGAGTCTGACGTGTGATGTAATGTTGAACGGGGAATGTTCAGACCCTAGATCTACAGCACTGACTGAAGTTCTAACATGTAAAACCTTACCCTACGAGGTCTTGACTACTGCTGGTTTTCTGTTCTACCTGATCATTTAATGAACCCAATTAGTGTCCAAGGTCTAAATCAGTCCCTGGTTAGAAGGGAATCATTTTTTTAAAAAGCAGTCGGCTTCGAGGTCCAGATTTGAATTTGAGGGATCTAGAACATTGATAGAAGGTACTCTTCCCCGACAGAGAGTGTTCTGAGGATCCTAACCTCCAGTGGACTGATGAACTACATGAACCCACAACACATCTTTGTTACGGTCCACGATGCTGTGATGTACATTCAACAACAGAAGGTACAAAACACAAGCAGTGACACGACGTTGAAGGCTTGATGAAGAATGCGTTTATAGTAGTGCTGTAATAGAGTAATTATACAGGAACACAGTTTCAATATCTACGGCAATATAGTAACCAAAACCTGTGAACGTGCTTGGTTTTTGTTCATGGCAGGAGCAAACTCCAGAAAACACGACTACCGTTTGGGTGTGAGATGGTTGGTCGGCCATTTTACACGTCAAGATGAACTGATATGCAGTAACATGCACGACACAGACCAGGGGGGAAAACATCTCTCCCTCTACAAGGGCTGTACATAAAGGTTTGTTCCTGGTCTAAGACAGGTGCAGTGCTGTGTTAAATGTGTATACTAGTATGCCATGATTGGGCTTCAAGAAGGGAGCAGTGTATTGTAGCATTTCAGTATGAAATGAAGGGTCAATCCCAGTATTTTAAATAAGTATTTTGAAGGTCCAATACTGAAGAGACTTGCACAAGTGACCACAACGGTGGCAGAGCACGTATGCCGCGTAAAGTACTCCTGCTACTCACTGGAATCCAGGAGAAGAGACCAATGAGAGATGTTTATCTCCTACAATAACCCTAGTAAACACAAATATATACATTATTTGATTATTATCTGTTAAAACATTGCTTATTATATCTGAATGCTGGAGAAATAGTGGCCAACCATTACTGGTATTTGTTTTGTAGTTCTGTCATACAAAAGTGAATATTATTCCGATGGATAAAATGCACTGAATGCTTTCTTAAAAGGGAGACATGTATATTCACGTGAAATAATGCCTTATGTGTTGTAAATGTATATTTCTGTGACCTGTACATTGTGTTTATAATGAAATGCACTGCAGAAAATGAGTGAAATGACGTACAGATACCTGTATTGTCTGCAACTGTAATGTCCTCCTGCAGTTTTTGTAATACTTTTATTGAGTTCTTTTACAATAAACATGCTCAAAATGTACAGCTTACCTGGTCACTTTTACATTTGTGGGATTTAGCAATGCTGATTTATGGTGCATTCTCCCTAGACAAGTTCAATTCCTGAAATACATATTCTAAGTACAAACTACCAGATTTTGACAAAATCTATATATATTTTTTTTATCTAATACTGTACGCACAAACAGACTAGTTTACATTTCTAATTATTTCCCTGAAGACCCAATTTAACCCAGAGAGACTGAAGGTGGAATGTTAGGCATGCCTGTCTGATTGACAGATTGGGAAGAAGACAAAAGAGTCTTTGGTTTTGTTCAGTGGGTCAGTGTGTCAGACAGTGAAGAAATGGGGAATACTGTTAGCCCCTCTGAAATGTACAGCAGTACAAAGGACAGTCACCAACAAGGAAATCAGTCAATCAAAATAAATAAATTAGGACCTAATCTATGGATTTCAAATGACTGGGCAGGGGTGCAGCCATACAGTAGGTGGGTCTTGGAGGGCATAGGCCCACCCACTTGGCTGCCAGGCCCATCCACTGGGGAGCCAAGGCCCAGTCAATCAGAATGGGTTTTTCTCCACAAGAAGGCGTTACTACAGACAGAAATACTCCTCAGCAGGTGTGGTAACTGAATGGTTTTATGAGCATGAAAACGATGTAAACCGTATGCCGTGGCCGTCTCAGTCACCAGATCTCATCCCAATTGAACACTTATGGGAGATTCTGGAGCGGCGGCTGAGACAGTGTTTTCTACCACCATCAACAAAACACCAAGTGATGGAATTTCTTGTGGAAGAGTGGTGTCGCTTGCATCCCTCCAATAGAGTTCCAGACACTTGTAGAATCAACGCCATTGCAATTTTACATTCAATTTTACAAAAGCAACCTGAAATCCATATAAAATATATTCTATATTAGAAAAACCAATAACAATTTGATGGCTATTTAACTACAAGTAGAATAGTCCTGGCTTTTTGTTGTTGTTGAATCATAATTATCAAAATAAATCAGTGGTAAAGTGTTAATACAGTACATATTTTGAAATCATTTATATTTTTCACACAATGACATACTGTAGCTGATATGCGATTAGGCCTGAGTAGAACTGCGTAGCATACATACTGCCCTATGCTGTCATAGGCCTTTCTAGGGCCTTCCAGCGTTGAGCCGAGCCCTTCTTAGAGCTTCATCATGATCACATTACCTTGACCTGATAAAACTGTATGTGGTACGAGTTCAAAAACAGGGCCAAAAAAAATCCTAACTAACTAATTATTTGCTTCCTTGATGTTGGATGCCCATGGATGGAAGTTATTCATTTTTATCCCGTGCATATTTCAAAGAACCCTCTAGACAGTTGCACCCTTCGGGTTTTCTCCCTTTAAAGCTCAAGGAGTGTTTTACTAATTGGCAGGCAGGAAGGAAGTAGCCCACTTCAATTAAAGCGTCCATGGTGGTACACAACACAAGACTCACTCTGGCCAAGTGTTTACAAAGGCTGCTATACCTCTAGCAGACCTCAATTCCCTTCCGCTCATGCCAACACTAACTGAAACATCAAACTAATCTAAAGGTTTTGGACACACGCCACGAGCACATGTATGCACACACATGCATGCACACACGCACACACACATACATTGTACAGGTGTTTGACCATCTACAAATACACAACCCTTCATAGAGGGTCTTCTTTAATCTCATCTTCTCTAATGTAAAACATGTCAAGTGTGGTATCCCGCAAGGCAGCTTTCTTGGCCCTTTACTGTTATATTTTTACTAATGATCTACTACTAGATTTAAACAAAGCCTGTGTATGCTGATGATTCAACATTATAAACATTAGCAACCACAGCTAGTGAAATCACTGCAACCCTAAACAAAGAGCTGCAGTCAATTTGGCATGGGTGGCTAGTAATAAACTAGTCCTGAACATATCTAAAACTAAAAGCATTGTATTTAGTACAAATCATACCTTAAATTCTAGACCTCAGCTGAATCTGGTAATGAATTATGTGGCTGTTGAGCAAGTTGAGAAGACTTAACTTCTTGGTGTCACAAATTGTCATGGCATATTGATTCAATTGATTCAAGATGGGGAGAGGTCTGTCTGAGATACCTGAAGGAGACCCGGCTGGCTCCTCTGTCGCGACGTTACCGGAACGCCCATCTGCGGCCCGCTAACCGTTAGCTGTCTTTCCGGCTGCTATCTGAATAGACAATCGGACAATTTATTTATTTGAATTATTATGTTTTCTTCTCGGGCCTCTATAACTATATCTATTGTTCTTATTTTTGTTGTTGTGTGATTTGGATTAATCCCCTCTACCACACGGAACCCCACTAATCTACTGACCGAACGCAAGAGGTGGCTAACAACAGACTCCATCCTATGCTAGCTTGCTACCGGTTGGCTTGGCTAGCTGTCTAAATCGCCGTGACCCTAAACCAACCTCTCCACTCACTGGACCCTTTTGATCACTCGACTAAGCATGCCTCTCCTTAATGTCAATATGTCTTGTCCATTGCTGTTCTGGTTAGTGTTTATTGGCTTATTTCACTGTAGAGCCTCTAGTCCTGCTCACTATACCTTATCCAACCTATTAGTTCCACCACCCACATATGCAATGACATCTCCTGGTTTCAATGATGTTTCTAGAGACAATATCTCTCTCTTCATCACTCAATACCTAGGTTTACCTCCACTGTATTCACATCCTACCTTACCTTTGTCTGTACATTATACCTTGATGCTATTTTATCGCCCCCAGAAACCTCCATTTACTCTCTGTTCCAGACGTTCTAGACGACCAATTCTTATTGCTTTCAGTCGCACCCTTATTCTACTCCTCCTATGTTCCTCTGGCGATGTAGAGGTGAATCCAGGCCCTGCAGTGCCTAGCTCCACTCCTATTCCCCAGGCGCTCTCTTTTGACGACTTCTGTAACCGTAATAGCCTTGGTTTCATGCATGTTAACATTAGAAGCCTCCTCCCTAAGTTTGTTCTTTTCACTGCTTTAGCACACTCTGCCAACCCGGATGTTCTAGCTGTGTCTGAATCCTGGCTTAGGAAGACCACCAAAAATTCAGACATTTTAATTCCAAACTACAACATTTTCAGACAAGATAGAACTGCCAAAGGGGGCGGTGTTGCAATTTACTGCAAAGATAGCCTGCAGAGTTCTGTCCTACTATCCAGGTCTGTACCCAAACAATTTGAACTTCTACTTTTAAAAATCCACCTTTCTAAAAACAAGTCTCTCACCGTTGCCGCCTGCTATAGACCACCCTCTGCCCCCAGCTGTGCTCTGGACACCATATGTGAACTGATTGCCCCCCATCTATCTTCAGAGCTCGTGCTGCTAGGCGACCTAAACTGGAACATGCTTAACACCCCAGCCATCCTACAATCTAAACTTGATGCCCTCAATCTCACACAAATTATCAATGAACCTACCAGGTACCTCCCCAAAGCCTTAAACACGGGCACCCTCATAGATATCATCCTAACCAACTTCCCCTCTAAATACACCTCTGCTGTCTTCAACCAAGATCTCAGCGATCACTGCCTCATTGCCTGCATCCGTAATGGGTCAGCGGTCAAACGACCTCCTCTCATCACTGTAAAACGCTCCCTGAAACACTTCAGCGAGCAGGCCTTTCTAATCGACCTGGCCGGGGTATCCTGGAAGGATATTGACCTCATCCCGTCAGTAGAGGATGCCTGGATATTTTTTAAAAATGCCTTCCTAACCATCTTAAATAAACATGCCCCATTCAAGAAATTTAGAACCAGGAACAGATATAGCCCTTGGTTCTCCCCAGACCTGACTGCCCTTAATCAACACAAAAACGTCCTATGGCGTTCTGCATTAGCATCGAACAGCCCCCGTGATATGCAGCTGTTCAGGGAAGCTAGAAACCATTATACACAGGCAGTTAGAAAAGCCAAGGCTAGCTTTTTCAAGCAGAAATTTGCTTCTTGCAACACTAACTCAAAAAAGTTCTGGGACACTGTAAAGTCCATGGAGAATAAGAACACCTCCTCCCAGCTGCCCACTGCACTGAAGATAGGAAACACTGTCACCACTGATAAATCCACCATAATTGAAAATTTCAATAAGCATTTTTCTACTGCTGGCCATGCTTTCCACCTGGCTACTCCTACCCCTGTCAACAGCACTGCACCCCCAACAGCAACTCGCCCAAGCCTTCCCCATTTCTCCTTCTCCCAAATCCATTCAGCTGATGTTCTGAAAGAGCTGCAAAATCTGGACCCCTACAAATCAGCCGGGCTAGACAATCTGGACCCTTTCTTTCTAAAATTATCTGCCGAAATTGTTGCCACCCCTATTACTAGCCTGTTCAACCTCTCTTTCGTGTCGTCTGAGATTCCCAAAGATTGGAAAGCAGCTGCGGTCATCCCCCTCTTCAAAGGGGGGGACACTCTTGACCCAAACTGCTACAGACCTATATCTATCCTACCATGCCTTTCTAAGGTCTTCGAAAGCCAAGTCAACAAACAGATTACCGACCATTTTGAATCTCACCATACCTTCTCTGCTATGCAATCTGGTTTCAGAGCTGGTCATGGGTGCACCTCAGCCACGCTCAAGGTCCTAAACGATATCTTAACCGCCATCGATAAGAAACATTACTGTGCAGCCGTATTCATTGATCTGGCCAAGGCTTTCGACTCTGTCAATCACCACATCCTCATCGGCAGACTCAACAGCCTTGGTTTCTCAAATGATTGCCTCGCCTGGTTCACCAACTACTTCTCTGATAGAGTTCAGTGTGTCAAATCTGAGGGTCTGTTGTCCGGACCTCTGGCAGTCTCTATGGGGGTGCCACAGGGTTCAATTCTTGGACCGACTCTCTTCTCTGTATACATCAATGAGGTCGCTCTTGCTGCTGGTGAGTCTCTGATCCACCTCTACGCAGACGACACCATTCTGTATACTTCCGGCCCTTCTTTGGACACTGTGTTAACAACCCTCCAGGCAAGCTTCAATGCCATACAACTCTCCTTCCGTGGCCTCCAACTGCTCTTAAATACAAGTAAAACTAAATGCATGCTCTTCAACCGATCACTACCTGCACCTACCCGCCTGTCCAACATCACTACTCTGGACGGCTCTGACTTAGAATACGTGGACAACTACAAATACTTAGGTGTCTGGTTAGACTGTAAACTCTCCTTCCAGACCCATATCAAACATCTCCAATCCAAAGTTAAATCTAGAATTGGCTTCCTATTTCGCAACAAAGCATCCTTCACTCATGCTGCCAAACATACCCTTGTAAAACTGACCATCCTACCAATCCTCGACTTTGGCGATGTAATTTACAAAATAGCCTCCAATACCCTACTCAACAAACTGGATGCAGTCTATCACAGTGCAATCCGTTTTGTCACCAAAGCCCCATACACTACCCACCATTGCGACCTGTACGCTCTCGTTGGCTGGCCCTCGCTTCATACTCGTCGCCAAACCCACTGGCTCCATGTCATCTACAAGACCCTGCTAGGTAAAGTCCCCCCTTATCTCAGCTCGCTGGTCACCATAGCATCTCCCACCTGTAGCACACGCTCCAGCAGGTATATCTCTCTAGTCACCCCCAAAACCAATTCTTTCTTTGGCCGCCTCTCTTTCCAGTTCTCTGCTGCCAATGACTGGAACGAACTACAAAAATCTCTGAAACTGGAAACTCTTATCTCCCTCACTAGCTTTAAGCACCAACTGTCAGAGCAGCTCACAGATTACTGCACCTGTACATAGCCCACATATAATTTAGCCCTATCAACTACCTCTTTCCCAACTGTATTTAATTTATTTATTTATTTTGCTCCTTTGCACCCCATTATTTTTATTTCTACTTTGCACATTCTTCCATTGCAAAACTACCATTCCAGTGTTTTACTTGCTATATTGTATTTACCTTGCCACCAAGGCCTTTTTTTGCCTTTACCTCCCTTCTCACCTCATTTGCTCACATTGTATATAGACTTGTTTATACTTTATTATTGACTGTATGTTTGTTTTACTCCATGTGTAACTCTGTGTTGTTGTATCTGTCGAACTGCTTTGCTTTATCTTGGCCAGGTCGCAATTGTAAATGAGAACTTGTTCTCAACTTGCCTACCTGGTTAAATAAAGGTAAAATAAAAAATAAAAAAAAGATAAAGATATGCTCATCCTTTTTAACACCACAGTCGACCCAACAAGTCCTGCAGGCTCCAGTTTTATCTTATCTTGACTATTGCCCAATGATATGGTCAAGTGCTGCAAAGAAGGAGCAGCTTGCCCAGAACTATGCAACACGTATAGCCCTTCAATGTACACAGAGGGCTAATCTCAACCGTATGCATGTCAGTCTCTCTTGGCTCAAAGTAGATGAAAGATTGACTGCATCAAACCTTGTTTTTGTGAGAAATATCCATGTGTTGGAAATTCCAGATTGTCTGTATAATCAACTTACATATAGCTCTGACAGACATACTTACCCCACAAGACATGCCACCAGGGGTCACTTCACAGTCCCCAGGTCCAGAAATTCAAGAAAACGTACAGTATTATGTAAAGACATGATTGCACGGAACTCCCCTCCATCTCATATAGCGCTAGTAAACAGCAAACCTGTTTTTTTTTTTAAACAATAAAGCAACACCTCACGGCACAATTCCTCTCCCTCATGTGACCAAATGTTTGTGTGTATGTACTGACACTGTATGTGTAAATGACAGATGCACACACACACACACACACACACACACATTATTCATCTTTAGTTGTATTTTTTATTTTTTGTTGTTTTACATTTTTGTCTTTAGTTGTAGTTTTTTATTCCATTTTTACATATAAAAGTATGTGAGGTATTTTTTCCTGTAGTGTCTTTTTTTCGTTATGTGTCGGACCCCGGGAAGACCTGCTGTCGCCATTGGGGCGATTCTTATAAAATCATAAACCGTACAATGTAAACAAGACAGGAACTCAAATAACAGAACAGTAGCCCTATTGCAACAGTATCATATTCAATAGATTAGGCCCCTGTGTTTTGGTTAATCATGTCACCTGACCTGGATTCTAACCTTTATTTTAAGCCTTTTCCAGAAACGACAATTAGACCAAAAATGAAAGTGATGAGGATGAGGATGGTGCTGGACCATCTGACAGAAAAAGAAAGGGGACATTTTGATGAAAAGTCTTTAAACAAAGGTTCAACTACAAGTCATGTGACATGATTAACCGAAACAGTGCCCTATCGACAGTACAAGGAGCATCTATTTGGCAACTAACCACATGAGATATTGCTAGATTATGCCAATGGTAGAAGTACAGACTTGAGACGTGATATACAATAACCAACCACAACAACTACAATGGACTCAATCAAATCAATCTTGTATTGCAGCATTTACTCACGAGCTTCTCCTGGTCAAAATAACCCAACTACGGGTAATACTACTCCACTCAGAGGTAGATGCTTCCGGTAATTAGCTAGAATATGGAGTGTGATCAATGGACTGCCAGAGGGACGGTTTTGGTTTCCTAACAGTGAATAGAAACAACCCACCTCTGGTTATTACTCTACTCAGTCAATTAGAAATTCATACAGTTAGCAGCCTACTGTAAAACAGGGAAATTGCAAACATAGTTCCTCAAAATCCATAATCTTAACCATTCTTTGTATACTGTATTGCAAAAATACAATTTCATCATTAAAATGTCGAAAACTGAATTTGACATTATATTAGGGATAAAACAGTATTAGATTGCTATAGTCTGTCTGATTGTTCAGGTCTTTGGTTCCACCTTGTGGTCAAATAGTATAATGGCAGCATCTAACGGGATGCCAAACAGTCTCAAACAGTCTCATAATAATACAAAAAAAGTGTAAATCTGCTTGAATTCATTATGAAGAGAAAACAATTACTAAATTGGCATGAAATCATGCTCCGGGAGGTGTAGTTGAGTATTTAATACAAACAGATCATTAGTCAGTTCCTTGTATAAAAAAGTGACAGCAAGTTAATGCATATTTTTTTAATTGAATTTTATTTGGGCAAAAGACATATACAACAATATGTACAATATTGTATTTATAAATATGTACAATATGTTCTCAGAGCATAGCACTTCAAAATATTAATTAAAACACTTGTTTCCAAAGTGGTCCTCGATGGTAAAAACATGTAGAACATCTACTGATTAAAAGACACAATTACAAACAAACACATTACATTCATTCATATTGACATCGTAAAAAGTGGATCTAAACATCACCCTAACCTTAAAAATACAACCTCGATTATTGCACATCACCCTAACTTTAAAGATACAAATTCATTGCACATCATTCCTAACTGTAAAAAACAAGTTCATTGCACATCATCCCTATCTGTAAAAAAAAAACATGACCAGCAGTAGCAGTAACAAAAGGAGGCACAAGGTGGCAGTGTTAGACAGACAACCTGATCCAGATTAAAACCTTTGCCTGCTTGTTATAGTCTTTCTATGATTTGTTGGCTTGATCTCCAAGGGAAGGCTATTCCATAGATAAATGCCTGTATAGAAAAACGTGTTCATCGCAGTACTGTTTACTCTTGGGAGGGACATTCAGAATGTACCTGATAACATTATTTTGCATGACCTGCAGTCTCTTCCTGAGCTTTTTTGATAGCCCGCTATACGAGGGGGGGGGGGGGGGGGGGGGGGTTGGACATAGTCAAAGTGACATTGAATCGAGGGTGAGGCAACAAGTTAAAGGATCTAGTGTTGCGATATAGAAATGTCAGTTTGTTTGCTGTTTTAGAAAGGATTTTAGCAGCTATGTAATCTCCAGATAGAGATTGATTCAGGGATAGACCAAGATAAGTGACACTCATCTTTGATTAAATGTCCTTGCCTGCACAGTTCACCTGCATCTTGTCAGCCAATCTATGCTTTGCTCCAAACTAACTTTATTCAGTTTTGACCAAATGTAGTGACAATTCATTGACTTAGATAAGGAATAAGAATGGCCCTAAGATTGATCCCTGCAGTACTCCACAGGATATGTCTTTGGCCTCTGACCAAGCATCACCAACATTACATACTTGTGTTCTGTTGGTGAGGTTAGCCCAAAACCAATTTACGGCCTCATCACTTAGACCCACGCATTTCCGTTTCATCGGAAGAATGTCATATTCCACAGTGTCAAACGCTTTCTGCAAGTCCAACTTGACTGTATAGTTCCCCTTGTCAAATTATTGCTTGATATGATCAAAAAGGTCAATAAGGCAAGTATCAGTTGAATGAGCTGTTCTAAAACCAGATTGAAGTCCCTAAAGTAGTTTGTGCTCGAGAAGGTAAACCTCAAGTTGATTGAGAACTAATCTCTCAACAACTTTAGATAAGGTGCTGAGGATCAACACAGGCCTGTAGTTACCCACATCTGTTTTGCTACTCTTCTCGAGAGGAACAACCCAGGCTGTCTTGAGATGATTGGGGAATTTACCACTACTAATAGAAAGGTTTACAATGTGCGTTATTATTTTAGCAGTGACACAGGCACTATCCTTAATGAATCTTGCAGGAAGGTTATCAAAACCAGTTACTTTGTTTGTGCTCATTGAGCATAATAGATTGGAAACTTCGTCTTACGTTAACATACAAAGCTCAAACAACGCATTTCTGATATTTTTGCTATGGCAAACGTTTTCAATAAAGGACTGGCCTTAGATTCCAGAGCAGGTCAGTAACTTTATTACCAGGAATGAGGCTACAGTTAGTGGTAAATAATGTGTTAAAATGACTGCAATCTTTGCTTCGTCATAGAATAAAAAATCATCCATATCCAGGACAATACCACAGTATTTTACCTTATGAGCAGTTTTTGAGCCAATATCCTTTAAAGTTTTCCACACAGAGCTGATGTAAGTTGTCATTTACAGTGTCTATGTAATACTGGGATTTGCCCTTATCCATCTTGCGTCTTGCCTAGATTATACATTTAATATATAACCATCATAATCTTGTTGTAGATTTGTCCTTCTGAATTCAGACAGGTGCGATCCATTATCCTAATTAGGTCTAATATTTCCCTGACCTCTGTTTGATTCAAATTTGTTTCATTGGGGCCAGAGAGTCAAGGTCAGAACGCAACATCTCTTTAAAAGGATACCAAGCTTGATCAACATCGTCACAATTGAATACATCAGACCAATCAAAATGACCAAGGACTTCTAAAAAACGTTCCTTTGAGTATTGTTTCATAAACCGTATCTTCACATACAGTAGGTATTACCTGGTGTTTTTTAAAATCTTTTTCTTACGAGTACAGTAGGTTACCATCACTAAAACAAATATCTCCTGACTGACATATTTTTTTCTTGGTCTTATACAATAATCAAAAATCAAAGTTGATTTACTGTCAATACACACTGTGATTGGCTTAGCAATCAGTTGTTTCAGGCCAAATAACTGATTAAAGGTATACAGGGCAAAAGTGCACTTTTCCTGGGTAGTAACTGCACATTTGAATTGAAATCGCCAAGCACAATACATTGCCTGTCAGCAAATACATTGTGATCACAGCAAGTGGATTCGAGTAAATCATACAAATCCAAATGAATGACAAAATGAATTACTTGTTTTATTGCTGAAAATGTTCAATGACCAGAGTTCAGAGTTCACAATGGAAAATCATTTAGTTTAGGGTGTCTGTGTACACATCATTGAACGTTGACCTGATTTACCAAGCGCTACTCTTGATTTGTATAACCAGTTCAAAACGCCAAGATATCCAGATGATTTCCATTTCAAAGGTGCAGTGACTGTCTCTATTAGTTGAGAGCGAACCTGCTTTCTATGTCACAGTGGAAAACAAAACCACAACTGGCAAGTTGTCAAAAACAGACAAAACACAAGTCACTTAAGTTGGAACAAAACCCAAGTCACCAAGTATTCCTTCAAATGACAAAAGAGATGTGATTGTGTCTCAATGTAATCAAGGTATGAAATTATTGTTATTTTAAAATATCTCAGACAAAAATCGTCTCGCAGTTGAATCTAGTTGCCTACACCTGCTACAGGCCAAAATGTTTTTTTAAAATGCTTCAGCCAATTTCCTTCAACAAGCACAAATAATATCTATTTGGCAACCACCCTGGGCAGGGGGAGAGGTCGAGACAGTTTCAGTAGGATTAAAAACTCGTGTCAAACTATTTCCACAGAGGGCAGACTGTGAAAGGAAAAACCAAAACCCACAGACACTAGGCCCTCCATCGAATGAGATTGACACCCACGCGATCAATAATGGCGCCTGACGGGATGGCTGCCGTCTTACGGGCTCCTAACCAACTGGGCTATTTTGTTTATTTTTTTCGCATTGTGTGTATCTTATTATGTACATACAGTTGCTGCTACTGTCTCTTATGACCAAAAAGAGCGATTACTCACCTCGAACTGGACAAAGATGTTTTCTTTAATGAGTCCGACACAAAGGATATACTGCTTTCCGGAGAACAGGTCCAAGACCCTGTCATTTGCTTGAAGAAAAGCTGGAGATACCGCGGGAGAAGGTTGGGATGTCTTGTTAGGATTCATAGGCAAGTGAGTAAATTGCCATTGCCATTGGTATTATTGGCTAACGTACAATAACTGGAAAACAAACTCGATGATCTATGGTCGAGACTATCCTACCAACGGTACATAATTTTAAAAAATATCTTATGTTTGACCAAGTCGTGGTTGAACGACAACATGGATAATATAGAGTTGGCTGGTTTTTCTGTGTATCTGCCAGGACAGTGTAGTGACGTCTGGTAAGACGAGGGGTGGGGGTTGTGGGTCTATTTGTCAATAAATGCTGGTGTGCGATGTCTAATGTTAAAGAAGTCTTGAGGTAGAGTACCTCATGATAAGTTGTAGACCACACTATCTACAACGAGGGTTCTCGTCTATATTATTTGTAGCCGTCTATATACGCAGTTTCATCAGCTGTCCAGGTGGCTGGTCTAAGACCATCCCGCTGGTGAAAAAGCCGGATGTGGAGGTCCTGGGCTGGCGTGGTTACAGGTGATCTGCGGTTGTGAAGCTGGTTGGACGAACTGCCAAATTCTTTAAAACAACGTTGGAGGCAGCTTATGAGGACTGCCACAGGAAAGGAAGACCCAGAGTTACCTCTGCTGCAGAGGATAAGTTCATTAGAGTTACCAGCCTCAGAAATTGCAGCCCAAATAAATGCATTACGGAGTTCAAGTAACAAACACATCTCAACATCAACTGTTCAGAGGAGACTGCGTGAATCAGGCCTTCGTGGTCGAATTGCTGCGAAGAAACCACTACTAAAGGACACCAATAATAAGAAGAGACTTGCTTGGGCAAAGAAACATGAGCAATGGACATTAGACCGGTGGAAATCTGTCTTTTTGTCTGATGAGTCCAAATTTGAGATTTTTGTTTCCAACCTCCGTGTCTTTGTGAGATGCAGAGTGGGTGAACAGATGATCTCCGCATGTATGATTCCAACCGTGAAGCATGGAGGAGGAGGTGTGATGGTGTGGGGGTGCTTTCCTGGAATTCAAGGCACACTTACTTAACTAGCATGGCTACCACAGCATTCTGCAGCGGTACGTCATCCCATCTGGTTTGCGCTTAGTGGGACTATCATTTTTTTTTCAACAGGACAATGACCCAATACACCTCCAGGCTGTGTAATGGCTATTTGACCAAGAAGGAGAGTGATGGAGTGCTGCATCAGATGACTTGCCCTCCACAATCACCCGACCTCAACCCAATTGAGATGGTTTGGGATGAGTTGGACTGCAGATTGAAGGAAAAGCAGCACATGTGGGAACTCCTTCAAGCCTGTTGGAAAAGCATTCCAAGTGAAGCTGTTTGAGAGAATGCAATGAGTGTGCAAAGCTGTAATCAAGGCAAACGGGTGGCTACTGTGAAGAATCTCAAATATAAAATATATTTGATTTGTTTAACACTTTTTTGGTTACTACATGATTCCATATGTTATTACATCATTTTGATGTCTTCACTATTATTCTACAATGTAGAAAATAGTTAAAAAAAGAAAAACCCTTGAATGAGTAGGTGTGTCCAAACTTTTGACTGGTGCTGTATCTATTTACAAAACAAAATATGAGCGATTGATGCAAAAATGATGCAGAAAACTACATTGATGGAAGCTACAATCTATCTGCAATATTAAAGCTGATCTACCCCCCCCCCCCCAAAAAAAACAAAAACAAGCCACCTACGATTCCCCACAAGGCAGCTTCTTGTTATTGTTGCTAGCTATCTGAACGTTCAGAATCATAACAATGTTTTTTGAGAAACAGACGCCTCACAAGTCCTCAACTGGCAGCTTCATTAAATAGTACCCGCGCAACACCAGTCTCAACGTCAACAGTGAAGAGGCGACTCTGAGATGCTGGCCTGACGACTTTAAGTGACCATTTTGTGATATCCCGGGGATGTCCTAACTACTCATTATGTTTGCAGGGGAGACTAAGAAATTCAGCTTGGCCCCCAAGATCGTCACAACCTTCTACAGATGTACCACCGAGAGCATTCTGTCAGGCTGTAATGCCACCTGGTACAGCAACTGCATCACCCGCAACCACAGGGCTCTCCAGAGGGTGGTGCAATCAACCCAATGCATCCTTAGGGGCACACTGCCTTTCCTCCAGGACATCTACAGCACCCAGTGCCATAGGAATGCCAAGAAGATCATCAAGGACCTCAGCCACCCAAGCCATAACCTTTTCACCCCGCAACCATCTAGAAGTTGGAGACAGTACAGGTACATTAAATCTGGGATCAGGAGACTGATAGAATCTGTTCATCTCCAGGCAATCAGACTGTTGAACAGCCATCACTAGCCAGCCTCCGCCCGGTACCCTGCCCTGCATCTTAGACACTGTCACTAGCCGGCTACCACCCAGCACTCTACCTTGCACCTTTGAGACTGCTGTTTACATATTGTTTTACCCATTTTATATGCATATACTGTATTCTAGTCAAGGCTCATCCAATATATACTGTCCATATAGTCTATTCAAACCATTTATACACATATACAGTGGCAAGAAAAGGTTTGTGAACCCTTTGGAATTACCTGTATTTCTGCATAAATTGATCATAAAATTTGATCTGATCTTCATCTAAGTCACAAAAATAGACAAACACAGTCTGCTTAAACTAATAACACACAAACAATTATACATTTTAATGTCTTTATTGAACACACCATGTAAACATTCACAGTGTAGGGTGGAAAAAGTATGTGAACCCTTGGATTTAATAACTGGTCACCTTTAGCAGCAATAACCTCAACCAAATGTTTTCTGTAGTTGCAGATTGGACCTGCACAACGGTCAGGAGGAATTTTGGACCATTAATCTTTACAAAACTGTTTCAGTTCTGCAATATTCTTAGGATGTCTGGTGTTAAAATCGTGTTGAGGTCAGGACTCTGACTGGGCCACTCTAGAAGTCGTATTTTCTTCTGTTGAAGCCATTCTGTTGTTGATTTACTTCTGTGTTTTGGGTCGTAGTCCTGCTGCATCACCCAACTTCTGTTGAGCTTCAATTGGTGGACAGATAGCTTAACATTCTCCTGCAAAATGTCTTGATCAACTTGGGAATTCATTTTTCCGTCGATGATAGCAAGCTATCCAGGCCCTGAGGCAGCAAAGCAGCCCAAACCATGAGGCTCCCTCCACCATACTTTACAGTTGGGATGAGGTTTTGATGTTGGTGTGCTGTGCCTTTTTATCTCCACACATAGTGTTGTCTGTTCCTTCCAAACAACTCAACTTTAGTTTAATCTGTCCACAGAAAATTTTGCAGGAAGCACTGTGGAACATCCAGGTGCACTTTTGCGAACTTCAGAAGTGCAGCAATAATGTTTTGGGAAAGCAGTCGCTTCTTCCGTGGTGTCCTCCCATGAACACCATTCTTGTTTAGTGTTTTACAAATCGTAGACTCGTCAACAGAGATGTTAGCATGTTCCAGAGATTTTTGTAAGTCTATAGCTGACACTCTAGGATTCTTCTTAATAAATAAGTCAAATACATTTTTAGCAAAGATAGGCCTACGTTTGCATCTTTAAAGAAAACATGTTGGTATTGGATCGCTCGATTTGCTATGCTGCATTTTTAAAAATCAGAAATAACAGAGATGTGTGTTGGAAATAGCAACTTGGATTAAATATGACGATGTTGTCAAGGCTCAGGAGAAGACCCAGATGCAGACCATAACAAAAGTTTACCTCAAAAACAGGGGGGCAAGGCAAACAACAGGCAGAGTTCACTAATCCAGAGCAGAGTCCGAAAGGTACCTAACGGCAGGCAGGCTCAGGGTCATGGTAGGCAGAGGTCAGTAATCCAGAGCAGAGTCCGAAAGGTACGGAACGGGAGGCAGGCTCAGGGTCATGGCAGGCAGAGGTAAGTAATCCAGGGAGATGTAACAAGGTACAGAACAGCAGGCAGGCTCAGGGTCAGGGCAGGCACAATGATCAACTGGACCTTTAAATACTTGATTGAGATTAGTAGGCTAGCCTACAAAGCCGCCCTTATTTCAACATAATTCCTACCCTAGAGCAGAAATGCTTATTTCGATTTCACCTCCGAAGAATGATCTCAGACAAACAACGTTGGAGGCGGCTTATGGTAGAGAAATTAACATTAAATTATCTGTCATCAACTCTGGTGGACACTCCTGCAGTCAGCATGCCAGTTGCATGCTCCCTCAATACTTGAGACACCTGTGGCATTGTGTTGTGTGACAAAACTGCACATTTTAGAGTGACCGTTTATTTTCCCCAGCACAAGGTGCACCTGTGTCAGGATCATGCTGTTTAATCCACTTCTTGATATACATGTACACCTGTCAAGTGAATGGATTACCTTGGCAAATAAGAAATTATCACTAACAGGAATGTAAACAAATTTGTGCACAACATTTTTGTCTGTAATGATTATTTCTGGGACCAACACTTTACATGTTGCATTTATATTTTTGTTCCTTGAATTTTCTTTTGCAAGTGCATGTTCATTTTAGGATAGACAGTTGTGGTTTAGCTGCATCAATCAAAGCAGTGAAGTGTGTAGTTAAGCAAGACTACAGTGGTCAAACAATTCATCTTGGGGTGATGGAGGGAGCAGCGTTGCCAAACGCAATCATATCACATAATTATACCATTTATAAATGGTATAATTTCGTGGTTTAATTGCTGCATATATATTTTTAATACAGACTAGCTCCAAAATAAGTGAACATTGAGAAATGATCCAATGGATTATGTAAATGTTCTGAGTATTGGTTTGAACAAGGTGATGCGCAGATTCACTGACCTACAAATAATCTGGAATTGCGAAATAACCTACACTTTTTTTTTCAAGTGATCTTTACCCAGGCTTCAAACATCCTTTTAATTCTGTGTAGCGTCTCGCACAGGCTGATCCTCTCAACCGCAAGGAGGCCGGCCACAAGCAGTACAATTTCAACAAATCAAATGCTGCGGTCTCAGAGATTACCCCGTGATGCTGAAGAATGTGGATTTTACAGTAGGGTTCCTCCTCATGTTGTCTTTTATTTCCCGAGCGATTAAATACACGGGGGGGGCTTTACAAACTTAAATATAGGTCTGACCCACTCTTTCTGTTGATGGTGTGATGTTCTATGCCGTCGGTTAGTCTCGAAATGTATGAAAAACAATAGGCTTTTGGAATTCATTGTAGTCTAGGATGCACTCAACGTAGAGGTTTTCCTTCTCACGTTGGTTACAAGCGACTCTGATCAACAAACGCAGGTAATGATAATATTTCGGGACACCATAACTGGTGATAAACAGATGCAATGTCTTTGTCTGATGGAAAGCTATTGCTTTATCCAAATGATTTTGACGGTGATAAAATCATAGCGGTAATTAGCGTCACGGTGATGTTGTCTTGACGGTCTCTGTAACGTTGACTCAGTGAATCTCCATTCAAGACCGGCTACTGTTGTAAAAATGTCATATGACAATGTTGTGAATATAATTGTGTTTCATTTCTGAAGAATATCAATTCAGAAGAATTAGGAATCCTGCAATGAATCTAAACTCTGCTTATAACTCTCACACACCACCAATAATAGATAGAAGATAGTGGTTGAATGACGATAGCTCTAAACTGTATACAACGTAGCTTCTGTGTTATTATTGTGTTGTACGTGTTTTTCAGTCATTTTAAGGCTGGCAGGCAGCAGAGTCTGTCTGTTAAGGGGATATGCGTGGCCTACTTAGTGTACATTATTAACTTCCTCGTCCACGATTAGCGGTCTCTCACCTCAATATAACCTCAATGCTACTAGAGTGAAACAGCAAACGGGAGTGGCCAATTTGTTAGAATGTCGTCCATTGAGCTACAGCAGAATGTCAGAAAGACATTTAGAAAGACGTTTCAGAGACATTAGCCACTCCTGTTTGCTGTTCCATTGTAGTAGTTTCAATCTCATCTAAAAGTTATTTATACAACAAGAGGATAGATTTATCTCACTAGGACAGAGATTGGCAATTTAGATGGGGGGTGGGTGCCACAAAAAAATCTGAACTCATCATGGGAGGCTGCATTGGCTCAAGGGTCTGCATACACACATCCATACCCACACACATGTAGTCCGAGCTGGCTCTACCATTTTAGGGGCCCTAAACTACATTTTGTTTCCCACACCTTGCGAGCAAAACATTTTCTACACATTTTGCCATGTGGCGTATAGAAAACGTTTCAGTTTTTAAAGCACTTGGCTGCAAATCTACATATTTTGCAATGGGGTAGAGAGTTGATTTTGCTATTTTATAACTCATATCATGCAATTCCACTCCATTCCACTCCCTGGGGCGGAGAAAATAATTTTTAGTTTTACAGCTAATTTTCTGCAATTCTACACATTTTGTCATAGGGTGAAGAGAAATGTTTGCCGTTTTTAAGATGAAGCGTCACTAGTAAAAGGAATGGGTGCCCCCCAGTCGGTAATTCGACCATGATTACTACAAATTTAGATAGCCTTCCACTAGACTCATTTACCAATCTCAAAAAGGTTAGCTGATGCACAACCAAATATTGAAATTGCACCTTGTGCATTCTACTATTCTAACTCTCAACAATAAGTTGAAACTCTGAGTTCCCCAAAAATATTGATCCGTAGAGATCCTCTGGTTAAAAAAAAAAAGAAGCCCCATGCCAGTGATTGGGGACATTGCCCTGTGACAGTTGCCTTTCGGATGGGACATTAAATGGGTGTCCTGATTCTCTGTGGTCACTAAAGATCCCATGGCACTTATCGTAAGAGTAGGGGTGTTAACCCCGGTGTCCTGGTTAAATTCCCAATCTGGCCATCATACCATCATGGCCACCTTTCAATTGTCTCATTCATTCATCCCTCCTCCTCTCCCCTGTAACTATTCCCCTGGTCGTTGCTGTAAATGAGAATGTGTTCTTAGTCAACTTACCTGGGAAAATAAAACGAAATAGAACAAGGCCCCTGACTTGGCCTTCAGTGTGTATATAATACAGACAGTTGGACAGAACTATCATGTTCCATGCAAGATAAATAGAGATTAGTATCAGCTATATTCTGAATATTTTGTGCCTGACGAAAACAATAGGTGAAGTAAATGGTCGACATATGTTTCTGCCTTTTCAATCCCATTGTGTTCCAATCTCAGAAGAGATGCTGTAATTGGAGTGGACCAGGAAGTACTAGAGAGGAGAAGGAGGAGGAGGAGGAGGAGAGGAGGGAAGAGGAGGATACCACCATGAAAGGTCTGAGTGCCTCCAGGTTCTGCTTCTACTTGGGTTTCGTAGTGGGGACCCTCAGCCTGTACCTCTTCCTGCGCCAGGTGTGTTACACATCTATAATCTAGTGGCCTTAAACACCTATATCAACTATTCAGGTAGCCATATAATATTACAATAATATACTTCTGTAATTATTATTCAGATATCCGTATACACCTGTAATTACGGTACTCTCTCCCTGCATTAGTGCACCTACGTAGTACATCTGTCGTTACTGTTGACTGTGTTGCTGTTTGATGCTTGGTGTTATCAGTCAGTAAACTTGTTTGTACTTGTACCACACCATATTTATAATGTGAACACACAGCTATGGTTTGAGAGGAGCATGGAGCTCCCTGTGCTGGGAGGGGTCCAGGGCAGCTCAGTAGCAGCGGTGGCAGAGGAGAGGCAGGCCAGTGTGGAGAGAGCAGCCCTCATCAATCTCAACGTCCCGCACCACACAGGTACACAGGCCCAATAAGGCCCATCCCAGTGAAAGGAAATGGAGTGCCTCTGAAGATCTCGTAAATCTGTGTGGAAGTTTGAAAGAAGTGCGTTGTGAACGTTTTGTACTTTAATATCGAAAATGAACCTCTTGGCTGCCAAAATTATTAAAACACTAAATTATGAAAAAATAGACTAGTTCCAAAACATACATCTAGCCATGTAAATATGACTAATATACAGTGTTACTCTATTCCTGTATAAGGGGACACTGCAGCACTGTTCGTCCCCAGTGCCTTTGTTATTGTTTTGTTGGTGAAACCAACTTGTGGAGCCTCCGGCAGCTTGGTAAAAACTAATTGCAGTACATATTCTGCTCTTCTATTGCTCGTGATGTCAGTTGGGGAAAAAAACTGTGTTTGTTGTAATATCATGGAGGTTCTACCAATTAGATGGGCAAGCAGCAGTTGCTACATTCATTGTTGGACTTAGAAATGATATGATGTGTACCCATTGATTCTTGTAGAATATATCTTGTAAATGCCTTATGAGCTTAGTTCAACACTGTCGTAACCCATCAGAACACGAAACATAAGCTTGTTTTACACCAATGTTTGTAAACAAAGTAAATGTAAAAAAACATTATATAGCCTCAAAACATGGTTAAAACGATCATTTTTATATCATGGATCTTCCTCGGCATCCATAGCTCTGTCTAATGAATTAGCTAAGCTTTACCCTTAGTTTTTTTTTTTACCGAAACGGGTGGGGGACAAAGCTTTGTTATGGTTTCTACTGCTGATTGCCGCTTTAAGGATTTCAGCTTAAAAGTTGTGTGGCTATGATTTTCAGGTGAGGACAGTCGCGTGGCAGATGAGTTGTACCGAAAGGTGCGCATCCTGTGCTGGGTGATGACAGGCCCCAGTAACCTGCAGACCAAGGCCCGCCATGTCAAGGCCACCTGGAGCCGCCACTGCAACGTGGTGGTCTTCATGAGCTCTGTCGACGACCCAGGTGGGTACCCAGCCAGGTAGCCTAGAAGGGTATTGAGGCGGGCCGGTTTGAATCCCATAACCAACGGGAAACATCTGGTCAAAAGGATCCTATATAGATGCTATCTCGTGCCTTGTTTCCCTTGAGTAAGGCCCATGACCCTAACTGCTGTGATGCACAATGGCTGACTCTGTGCTTTGTGCCTGACTGACTCTGGGGGAGGTTGCATTAGAAAGCAAAAAACAGTAGGAAAATGGACAATAAAGCATTCTTCTTCTTCGCCAGACTTCCCCACCGTAGGGCTGGGGACAGGGGAGGGCCGCGACCAGCTCTACTGGAAGACCATCCGGGCCTTCCACTATGCCCTGGAGCATCATGGGAACGAAGCCGACTGGTTCCTCAAGGCGGACGACGACACCTTCGTAGTGGTGGACAACCTCCGCTGGGTCCTGTCCAATCACACGCCCGAGGAGCCCCTCTACTTCGGCAAGCGCTTCAAGCCCTACGCCAAGCAGGGGTACATGAGTGGCGGAGCGGGGTATGTGTTGAGTAAGGAGGCCCTCAGGAGGTTCGTGGAGGGGTTCAAGACCAAGGTGTGTACCCATACCACCTCTGTGGAGGACTTGGCTCTGGGACAGTGTCTGGAGAAGATGGGGGTTCTGGCCATGGACTCCAGGGATACATGGCAGCGGGAGACGTTTCATCCATTCGTGCCGGAACACCACCTGACTGGGAAGTTCTCCAAGAGCTTCTGGTACTGGAACTACTGCTACTACCCCATCGTGGAGGTCAGTCACCACTGAGCTCTCTCTCTCTTTCTCCTTCTCTTGTTGTCGTTACTTTTGTTGGCTTTCAGTTCCACTGATTTTTAAGATACAAGCCAGAGCTCACCTTGCTCTTAGTCTCTCTCTCTCTCTCTCTCTCTTTCTTCCTTTCCAGTCTCTCTCTGTAGTACCTATCTTATTCATGTAAGACTGTTTAAGATGAACCCAGATAATGGATTACCATTGAATTGAGGGTCAAACTGGGTCAGGAAGACAGTTTTCCAAGAGCTCGAACTTGTTTCCTCTTATAATCCTTTAATTCAATTAATGGCCATCTGTACACTATTGTGCACCAATTGTATATTTGCGGCTCAAGGTTTTTTTGTCTATTAAAGTGTAGGTAGGGCATTTTTTTGACCAGGGCATCACTGTCTTGCACAATCCCTCTCTGAAACTAGGTACAATATATGGAATATAGACATTTATTTTCGATGAGCAGCCTGAATATAGGCTACATGTTATGTGAAGGATATATCACTGTGAAAATGACAACGTTAGATGTCTGTCCTTCTAAAGCCTTCATAGAAAGAAAGGAATTACATTAAAGTGGATGATTGCTAAAGTGGATGATTGCAGTGGAGACAATGCACTGTCCACAGTAGGAACATTTCCCATTTTCTTTCATGTATTTGTGCTAATTCATTGTGCTTTGCAATGCAAATGAGACACGTTTATTATGAGTCTATCAGACAGGGACCACCGAGGCACATGACAATACACCTGGGGGTAAACAAGCCATTCAGGTGTCTTTGTGGAGGAAACATAGCCAGTGTCTCCTCTGCTTAACAATGACTGTCAGAAATGTGTTATTAGGTTTTCCCCCAGTCAAATATACTTGCAGGAATGTGAAATAGACAGTGAACACTCCAATAGTCCATTTTAAACAGCTGTTTAAGCGATCTGATGTATGCTACAGAGGAGTAAGCGTGTGTGTTCCGAGCTGTATTGCTGTGTGTGTGTGCGTGTGTACGCGTGTGCATATGTCACAGGTGTGTGTTTTAAGGGTGGGATTCTGTCAAAAGATACAGTGGAAGGCCATATAGCAAGTTTTATAGTGCTCAGTTTGCTATTTTCCTCCAGGGTCCCCAGTGCTGCTCAGACCTGGCAGTATCCTTCCACTATGTGGACGCAGAGCTGATGTACACGCTGGAGTACTGGACCTACCACCTCCGTGCCTACGGCTACAGATACCGCTACAGACCTCCACTACCCCAGGGCCTGGTGGAGCGGCTGGCCCAGCCGGAAATGGCCACTGTGGGGGCAGCTGGTAGAGGGACAATACCAGCTGGTGTTATTGTTGTTGGTGGTGGAGACCAGTCCAAAATGGAGGCAGTGTCATATAAAGGGGCTGCGAGGGAAAGTCAAATCCCCATGGACAATAACAGGACTGCAGTCACACAGGAGAGACAGCAGTGATTCTCTTTGGGTCGACGCCTAACTTCCACTTGGTGTCATTTGGGACGGTTTGATTTGAAGTGTTTGAATGTGGTTTTTTAAGGTGGTATCGGGAGTGTGTTGTTGTGTGTGATTGGAAACAGGACTTGTGAAATGGTCATGCCAGGAACAGGTTTGAAGCGTTTGAATGTGTTTTTTTAAGGTGGTATCGGGAGTGTGTTGTGTGTGATTGGGAACAGGACTTGTGAAATGGTCATGCCAGGAACAGGTTCGATATTTCCAACGTTGTGCACCAGTTCCACCACAGTCCAGGTTTAATTGGTTGTGGGGGATTTTATTCATCCATATACTGTACAACTTTTTACCTGAATGGGTTAACTGTTTTTTATCAATATCTGTTGTTGTTTTATCTGATATTCTGTTTGAATTCCAATAGTATGCCGTTAGTGACCATGCATCTGTATAAACTTCTAGAGCATTTACTTCATGAGGCCCACGCTGCATAAAAACATTCTGACCTGGACATTTCCTATAGCATGATATCAAGAATTTCTGTGTCTTAGATGTTGATTTGGAAAATCATCATTTCCACAACTAACAGTGCTCCTGTATTCCATTCCCTAATTGACTGTCCATAACTATTCAATTCTATATTGGTATTGCACTTTTAGAGAAATATGAAGGGACCTTTATATGCGTGCACTGAACAATGGTTGTTTCTTAACGTTGTCGAGGTTTTCGGCAGAATCGGAGGTTTTCGGCATCAGGTCAAGCTGATAGAGCACATTTTTGATTGGTATTACATTGCTCTGTGGTGTAGCTAAGTGTGAGTGTATTTCATGTCAAATGTAATGGCCATATGTTTTTCCCATTTATTCTAGATTATCTGCTAAGCAGTTGAATGGCCTTAAAGTGGGGTAGATTATACTTACTATAACTACAGTACTAAAGTATTTTTTTGTACAGTACTACTTAATGTTCATTTTGGGTTACATATTCCGGCACTTTGAATTCTCGTTGCTATGATGGTAGATTTAAAATGTTGTAACCAAATATTTTTCAATGAATTGTCAGTATTGTTGCCACATTTGATTATTTCTTTAATTTGAATCACAAACATATGGTAAAGAAATAGTTCTTATCAGATGGGACTGTTACTGATTTCTTTCAGGTAATACATTATAGCTATTAGTTACTATGACAACCCATCGGGCACATGTTACAGTAGCAGGTTGATTTTGGTCAGTTTAAATTCCATAGATGTTTTCGCAAATACTTTGTTTTGTAAAATAAATAGTTGTTTCTTTTCTGTATTGTATAATAATAACTCCAATCTTCTGAAAAGGGGTTTTGCCTTGGCTGGATGTTAGGGATGGGTCTGGATGAATGTCTTGTCTACAGCCCACGCCGAAACCTGGATCAAAAAAGTAACAGTGGATTTTTAGTTAGACATTTATCATCAGTAAAGTTTCTAGTATTGTTTAATGCAACGCAGAACGTGAGAAAATATAAAGCACTTGATAACTTATTTTTATTCAATGTATTCTACACTCTGAGAAAAATAGGGTTCCAAAAGGGTTCTTCTGCTCTCCCCATAGGAGAACCCTTTTGGGTTCCATGTAGAACCTTCTGTAGAAAGGGTTCTATGTTGAACCCAAAAGGGTTCTACCTGGAACCAAAAACAGTTCTTCAAATGGTTCTCCTATGGGGACAGCCCGAAGAACCCTTTAAAGTTGGAGACACCACCTTTTATCTAAGAGCGTACTGCGTAGAGAGATGAGCTAATGCTGACACATGTACTGTATTTAAAGGCATATGTGGAAACCTGCGTAGCATAAAATGCATGGAGTCTACTAAATGATATGGGAGAGCAAATGCCTCACACGCACACACCTCAGTCTGCACTTATTAAAGAATAAGCCTCCTCTTCTTGTCTCAGGGTATGCCTCCTTTGTCAAAGGACGCATGTTGCCTGTTAGAGAGAACACACACTGGGTCACTGAGCTGGGGGGGGAAAAAAGCATTATCTCCACTGCACATTGGATTATTATGGAGGTATAGATGAATTAACCCTTTAGTGCAGTGGACTAAATCAGGGTCACACTGAGTGTTTTTTTTTGCTAGTCTTAAACACATCTACTTTGAAACAAAAGTATACACCTCACACACATGGCGATTGGCTTAAGAAAAGACACCTGTACCATGTCAGATATAGAGTTGAAATGTATTACATTATTAGTTTGCATCGCAATATTACTCTTCATATACATCACAGAAGACTGAATTATAACAAAACCGCTTGACATAGAAACACCTGATTTTCAGCGTAAAAAAAAAAAGTGTACTAATGATGAAAAATATGAATAACATTCCACGCATGAGGCCACTGGAGGGCGTTTTGGTCATTTGACTGCAGGTAATGTATGCTTTTATCCAAAGCAACTTTAAAATATGATCCCTGTATGAATGAGCCCATGACCTTGGTGTTTATTGCTAGTACCACACTCTTATCAACTGAGCCACACAAACCCAGCTGCAGAGGACCATTAGATTAGATTCTCATGCCCGCCCGCCCACCCACCCGCACTCACCTTGTTCCAAGTTTCTTCTGCCCATAAGCCCAACAAAGACATCATCCATCTCTCCTGTGACAAACACGGTTAAATCATTATCAAATGCCGCTGTTCGCAGTATATTAAGTTACATTGGTCATGATTGTTCTGTTAAAAGCTAATAACATTCCTATTGATGTGTAAAACAAACAGTAAATCAATGGTTATTCCTTACTTTTATGTGGAGAGGGAGGTACTTCATAAATATCTGTGAAAAAGCAAGTCAATTGTAAAAAATGCATAAAACCCAATAAAAATTGTTTATTCAATAAAAAAGTAAATTAGTGGTGTGAATACTGTAATTTCCCTGCAGTGAACTCCTGCTTCAACATTGAACATGTTTGAGTAAATAAAGACTAGGACACATTGCTAATTTAGTCAAAACAGAGAAGTCTCAGTGACACAGTATCAGTATAACCCCCTCTATACATCATCAAAGATGACTCAGTGCATGAATTGGGCAGGAGCTCACCGGAGCTGAGTACCTGCACCTCCAATTATCTACTGCTTGATCTCCTGTTCCTCTTACAGAATATTAGCTCAAAAGTATAGTGGCGCTCCTGCACTTAAATATAAACAGTACCGGAACCCAAAATGAGTACAGGAACCTATAACAGTCCAAGTCAAGCACCGAGACAACTGTTGTCTGCTGAGGGTCTTAACTTTGATTGATTGATGGTAAGACGCAGAGACAGAGCTGAAGCTTACCAGCGCCCCTTCTACCCATCAGCCCAACAAAGCTGTCATAATCTAGGTCGTTATATCTCTTCAGAATGGTCCGCTTGAGGTTTTCAAGACCTGGAGTATCCTGTAAAGACAACGATGATATGCCATTAATAAGCATCGTTTTCTCTCATTCGTAGACATGAAATCAGTCCCCCCCAAAAAATAATAATCGGGATGATAATTTGATCCGACCCCTACAGTCATTTGCTTTGAATTCACAGTTATGTTTTAAACCATTATATACCTAGATAAATAAAATAAAATACAAATGTACGTTACCATATGAGGGTTAAATAGATACGGTTGGATGAGAAACTTCCTTACCTCTGAGTCAGCAGTTGATCTGAGCGCCCCAGCAGCAGGCTCCTCGCAGCTGGACTGGCTTGAGCGGAGTTTCATGACGAGGAACAGAGCCACCAGCAACAATCCGTTTTTCATCTTCTTATTAACACCACCTGTAGCCTAGACAAGCTGTGATGTTGGGTTGACAATAATATCAACATTTAGAGATACATTTTTTTTGACGCATTAGAATAAATAACTTACAAGCTGCAAAATGCTTCATTAGAGCTCAGCGGAAACCAGCAAACGCGCACCAAGTATGAAACGGACTTGACATTGAAAATACACAATGAATAATAGACTAGAAGACTGCAACAGCAGGCCTAAACATTCGTTTCTCTTCTAAAATGTAGTGATAAACTGGTTTTAAATTGTGCGTAATGCGCACGGAATGTTTTCCATTTATTGTGAAATGAAAGGCTATATTACTAAACCTTGACAGTCATTTGATTTGTAGATATGTTTTCCGAATAGGCTACAACAATTACGCTATCATGTAGGCTATAGGCCTATAGAAAAAGTCCGAAATGTTTTTGTTGTTCAGCTTGCAGACAAAGTTGATTCGTTGCGTCTCCAAATGTCCCTGCAAAACTCCCGCCATCCAATTGATGGACAAATACATTCGGAATAACTTGAAATAGGCTCTATAACAAACCAAATACGGTATAGATCTATAAAAAAAATATATATATATTTACCTGTTTTCCGACGTGGTAATATTCGACTATGAATATTATGTTAGAGACAGTTGGAGAAGACCGTGCGCGCGCCCGGGTGCGGATGCTTGGTGGTGAGAGCGAAACGATGATTCGGATAGCTCCTGCAGTGCAGCGACGAGATCCGCGAGGACAGAGTGATGTGTCCACTATTCTGTTTATTAAATCATAGCTGTGTATCTGCGCGAGTCCAATCAGCTTCAGAAACGTAGGTGGGGTCTCGACGTCTTATATCACATTCTCGTGTATCCCCATAGTCATACCACTGATGATGATAATGATCAGGATGTTAAAATGGAGCCAATGGCGCCTAGCTGTCATCCGAAAAAAGAACACCATGATCCATTCAGCGTCCCCAAACGTTCCATGGTCCTATTCTTTGATAGGCGACATTACACAAATCTGATTGGTAGGCTTGTGAAGTTCAACGGATGCTGGTCTTATGATTTCAGCTGTGTTTCTTATTTTCAAATAGTTGTGGTAAGGACTGTAGGACTATCCATCGGTTGGAGATGATTCATATATAGGCCCAACGGTTTCATTTTTCAACAGGTTGGGACCAACATATGAGTTTCAAAGACAGTACCACGTGGAACTGTATTGCTCACTATCTCTCTCTTTGGCTGACTTGAATACTGTTTGCTCTGCCCTCATTCACTGCAAAATAGTTTGTCTCCTCATGGTGCCCTGTCCTCTTGATTGCTTAATTGTAATGGTCATTGACGATCCATCTAGGAAGTCATTAGACGACAGAGATAGGAGCTGCCACAGCGCCACGAGACTACGCGGATGGATGTCTTGGAGAGAGCAAATTGAGCTGCTGCCTACGTGCAGAGTTGATTAGGGAAAGAGAGAGCGGGAGAAAGGAGTCACCGGTGGCCTATGCTCTCTGATGAGTGATGGATGGATCTAAGAAAATAAGTATGAAGATGAATAAACTATATTATTCAGATGAACATACCTGCACTTTTTTTATACTCAGATAATACATAAGGAAATTGAAATTCTCTCCCCCCTTTCAAAAACCAAAACATCAAATGAATGCTAAATTTGAATGTAAATGCATGTCCAGCATAGTTGCTCTGAGGTGAATTTTAGAACATTTGTTTACTGTGTGAGGGAATTGAAAGTAAATTTCTGATTTATATGCAGGTTTGACCTAATTGAACCCAGCAAAGTAATGTGAATGAGTCTGTCGTGACTCACGAGTTGATTGCTGCAGCCATAAAATAAGTCCATGACTCAAATAAGTGTATGTGTGTCCGTGTCCATTTGTGGAGGCCATGTTGTCCAGCCGCCTAGCGAGAGAGAAGAAGAAATGTGGGATTGTTTCATCACAATTCAATCCGCTAAAGATGCCAAAGTGATTGGCAGTCAGTCTCTCGGTGTGTGTGTATGGGTGTGAGTGTGTTTGTGGGTCTGTGTTTCCAAACGTCTTTTTAAATTGCTTTCTCTGCTGCTAAATCTTTACTTAAACGCTTCTGACAGCCATTGCCAACAATGGTCAATTCTGCAACTTTCCTCAAGCATGACATTAGACCCAAAGGATATGATTCTTTTCCTCACAAGGAAGAAGAATATTGATTGAAGTGTGTGAAGCATGGTATCAGTCATTTGTTGAAGCGTTTGTTTTCTGGGAAATGTCAAAAGCACAATGCACAATTTTTGATAGTTTGGTGTTTCCTTCATATGCAAATGTGTATTATTATACCCAATTAAAACATTTTTAGCGCTCCGTTTTTCAAAAATGAAAACGTAATCTCTTACCAACACTTGAACTCAACTCAATGCAGTGTTTAACAGCAGTAGCCAAATAAATCAGCAACTATTTTGCCTCACAATTAAAGCACACTCAGATTGGCAATCAGATTCAACTACAATGGATGTTTTGTGAATCACAGCATACCGCATCTGTACAAGCCATTCATTTTTAATTTATATAAACTTTAAAGATCGTTGCGCCTGGGGACGATGGCTGTGGGGAATATAACAGATGAGAACAACACACATACACACACACACACCATTGGGGAGATAACAGATATGAACAACTTTAGTCTCTAGGGACTGTGATTAGAAAGAGGAGGGACTAAATACATGGAACAACAAAGGACAGGCATGGAAGCAAATGTTCCAATGGTTTCATATTACAAAAGGTTAACAGTGTAGTGTTTTAATAATGAACTCCAGGCCATATTTGGTTGTTCCTGTATTTTCTAGATACACAAGTAGACCAAAGAGTGGGTGTTGGTGTGTGTGGTGGCCAAGCTGGTGTGCGGAGATGTCAGGTCGGGGGTCGGGGGTCGGGGGTGGAGAGATCTGACAGAAGTGGGGGCGAGGAAGTCGTTAATCTGTTACATAATTGATGATTTTTTATTGATGATTTTACCCTTCCTTCTAATCAAAGGACCTCACTCTGAATACTAACAGTGGGCTATAAGTGAGACCTGGGGCTGGGTGCCAGAGGGGATGTTTACCTGCTGCTACTGGTCCCTAGCTGGGTATGGGGAACCCTCTCTATCTCTGTATGTGTCTCTCTCTCTCTCTCTCTCTCTCTCTCTCTCTCTCTCTCTCTCTCTCTCTCTCTCTCTCTCTCTCTAAATTCAATTCAAGGGCTTTATTGCCATGGGAAACATATGTTAACATTGCCAAAGAAAGTGAAGTATGTAATAAACAAAAGTGAAATAAACAATACAAATTACAGTTTTTCTCAATTGCTAAAACACTAAAACCCATTGGCTGAACAAAGTTCTCAGTTGCCTGGACTCATAAAGCTAATTATGCAGTCTGTTGTCAATACCTTAAACCATTTCACATGGTAAAACACAATTTGCAGATCTGACTTAGACTTTTCAGCAAAACTCTAAACACATTCTCATTATCAAAACACATTCTGCACTCTAACGCACGTGTCATCCATACTGGCAAACACAAGTGGCAACAATCAAATACAAATAGAGATCACATGTCATTGATTGAACACAACCACTCAAAATTGATTTAACCTGTTTCAAATGATGCGACACAACCAATATAAACCCGTTCAGAGAGCAAACAGGTTGTTGAAGGTGGGAAGGAGAAAGTCAGAGAATGGAGACTGTAGTACAGTGCATTGTAGGCTGTATACTGTACAATGGACAAATTGTATGGCCCTGAACATTGTGCTTTCCATTTATTGCAGTTTTTTTGGATTGCTTACACACTAAAATTAAAAGTAGTACACTATTAGCAAAACCTTACACTCAAGAAGAAAAACATCAACCCATATTTGCACAACTATAAGCACATTGTCAACCGCACACTTGTTGCAAAACTCTACACACAGTGATTTGCAAAACACTAAACACACTTAACATACATTACACACAAAAATCTATCATGAAGTCACGTCCTTGCAATCCCAAAGCACTGACTGTCAGATTACCACACCGTCCAACCAATTGGTTCAACACAGTCATCAGGTGTGCAAACACTCGTTTGCTCAATTGTAGACACACCAATCAGGTGTATAAGCACTATAAAAAGCAGCAGGTGAGTTCATCGGTCTTCAAGCACAATGGAAAGAGTCAGAGAAAGAGTAAGACGAGGAGGAGGAGGAGGACGAGGAGGAGAATGAGGAAGACGAGGAGAACGAGGAGGACGAGGAGGAGGACGAGGAGGACAAGGAGAACGAGGAGGACGAGGACGAGGAGGAGAACGAGGAGGAAGAGGAAGAGGAAGACAAGAAGGTGCTCATAGAGGACTGAATCTGACAAATGAGATCCGCGCAACACTGGTTGACCACGTTTTCAACCACGGCCTGACGCTGAGGGAGCCAAATCTAAGCCGATATACAGTGGCAAGTGTGATGAGAACATTTAGACTGGAAAATAGGTATTGTAAAAATACCATCATATCAAAAACATCTACAGTGTTTCAGTAACTGCTTACAGTACTGTATTCTATGCACTATCAGCACTTCTGTTACCTTTTCCTGTGAAATTACTGTACTATTGTATACTGTTTTTTTTCTACATATGATTGAGGGTCAGGGACGACAAGGGGGAAGGCCTCCTATGTTCACAGAACAGCAAGAGAGGGAGATAGTAAACATGGTTTTGGCCAACAATGCTATAACACTCAAGCAGCTCCAAGCTAACATTGTCAATAACCACGCCATTTTCCACGATATCCATCAGGTCTCAACATCAACACTGGCACGCATCCTAAACAAATAACATATTCAAATGATGCAAATTTATCGAGTGCCTTTCGAGCGCAATTCCGAAAGGGTGAAACGACTGCGGCATGATTATGCAGAGGTATGTATTCACTTCAGCAGTGTGATCTTGCATACTGTCTCATAATATTTTACTGTACTGTAATATGTATACTAGATCTACACTGAACTACACAATTTTGCCTGACACTGTTTTTCAGAGTTTTACGAATGGATGGAGAGGAGATCCAGCATGAGTTCATTTACGTAGATGAGGCTGGGTTCAACCTGACGAGTACACGAAGGAGGGGAAGAAACATCATTGGCCACAGGGCTGTAGTCAATGTCCCAGGGCAACGTGCAGCCATTACACAGAATGGGGTCCTCCACCGCCATGCCCATATGGGCCCTTACAACACAGCACGCATACTTACATTCTTGGACCAATTGCACAACATAACAGCAGCAAATCAAATCGATCATATGCAATACAATTGTTGTCTGGGACAATGTGTCTTTCCACCGCTCTGCTCTGGTTCAGAACTGGTTTCAGCAACATCCACATTTCACAGTCCTATATCTTCCACCATACTCTACATTCCTCAACGCTATAGAATATTTTTTTCTCGGCATGGCGGTGGAAGGTATATGATCTCCGTTCCAGGCTGAGGTACCCCTCATCCAAGCCAGGGCTGTGGGCTGTGACCATATGGAGGTAGCAGCAATGCAAGGATGGATTCGTCGTTCAAGACATTTCTTTCCAAGGTGTCTTGCTAATGACAACATTGCCTGCGATGTTGATGAAATTCTCTGGCCAGATCCAGCTAGGCGAAGAGACAATGTCTAGTTATTTTTGTATTTATTTTTTTGAACTTACAATACGTAAAGTGACGTTTGGTTACAGTATTATGAATCTCCATGTCAACATTTTGGGCGTGTTGAGAAATAAATGAGTTTCTTCAGTCTGCAACATTGGTCTTGTGTAGTGTTTGGTGAATTTACATTATATTTGTACTTTGTTGATAGTAGCCTACTCTAATCATAGGGAAGTAGAAGTGCTAAAAGGGTTTTAGGTTTATCACAGCAGAGTGTAACTCGTGCAAACAGAGTATAGTAATGTGAAACGTGTGTTTCATATGGTAACAAAGTGTGGTTTTTAAAAAGAAGTGTATAGTTTTTACAAGAGTGTTTAATTTTGCAAAGGATCTGTAGTGTTTTGCTTATTGGGTGTGTGGTTGTGCTAATTGTGTGTAGTGCTTTGAAAACACGGGCCCTGTTTTGAAAATCGTGCTTAAGTAATAAAAAAAAACGTTAACAGTACTGACTGCTCAATAGATTTTGACTGGTTGCAGGTTCATATCAACAAAGAACACGAGACAAAGGACAAGTTTGTGATATGCAGGGTACAGTACTGTAAAAATAGGGGTACAAAGAGGAGGAAGAACAAAAAACAAAATTGCAAAGAGCAAAGCAGAGTAGTAATTTATGATAAATTTTGAGCTACTATGATAGAACATGTTTTCGTTCATCAAAAGAAAATGACGGAAAAATATGAATATTTTTTTAGATTAAAAATGTACTTCTCCCTGAGAATTGTATGTTTTGAACAATGTGTTTTCTATTTTTCGGTGTATTGTTTACTGACTGCTTGAGAGTGTATATCATTTTGATCACTTTGTTTATGATTTGAGAGCAGTGTTTGATTTTGAACACAGGTAAAACTGTTTTGAGGTGAATGTTTCATTTTGCAAGAGGAGTCAGAGGTTTTGTAAATAGTGCTTGAAGATGAGGTTTTGTGTTGAATGTTTTCAGGAAATGGAGCAAGGTTTCAGAAATTGTGTTTTAGCAATTGAGAAAAACTGTAACACTAAACATTACACTCACAGAAGTTCCAAAATAATAAAGACATTCCAAATGTCATAGTATGTCTGTCTACAGTGTTGTAACGATGTGCAAATAGTAAAGTACAAAAGGGAAAATAAATTAACGTAAACATGAATTGTATTTACAATGGGGTTTGTTCTTCACTGGTTGTGGTAACAGGTCACACATCTTACTGCTGTGATGTCACGCTGTGGTATTTCACCCAGTAGATATGGAATTGATCAAAATTGGGTTTCTTTTCAAATTCTTTGTGGATCTGGGTAATCTGAGGGAAACATGTGTCTCTAATATGGTCATACATTTGGCAGCGTGTTAGGAAGTGCAGCTCAGTTTTCACCTCATTTTGTGGGCAGTGTGCACATGGCCTGTCTTCTCATGAGAGCCAAGTCTGCCTACGGCGGCCTTTCACTGAGTCTGTACAAACAATAGTCAAAGTTTTCCTTAAGTTTGGGTCAGTCACAGTGGTCAGGTATTCTGCCACTATGTACTCTCTGTTTAGGGCCAAATAGCATTCTAGTTTGCTTTGTTTTTTTGATAATTCTTTCCAATGTGTCAAGAAATTATATTTTTGTTTTCTCCTGATTTGGTTGGATCTAATTGAGTTGCTGTCCTGGGGATCTGTGGGGTCTGTTTGTGTTCATGAACAGAGCCCCAGGACCAGCTTGCTTAGGGGACTCTTCTCCAGGTTCATCTCTCTGTAGGTGATGGCTTTGTTATGGAAGGTTTGGGAATTGCTTCCTTTTAGGTGGTTGTAGAATTTAACGTCTCTTTTCTAGATTTGGATAATTAGCTGGTATTGATCTAATTCTGCTCTGCATGCATTATTTGGTGTTTTACGTTGTACACTGAGGATGTTTTTGCTGAATTTTGAATGCAGTCTCAATTTGGTGTTTGTCCCATTTTGTGAATTCTTGATTGGTGAGCAAACCCCAGACCTCACAACCACAAAGGGCAATGGGTTCTATAACTGATTCAACTTTTTTTAGCCAGATCCTAATTGGTATGTCTAGTGTTATGTTCCTTTTGATGACATAGAAGGCCCTTCTTGCCTTGACTATAAGCTAGTTCACAGCTTTGTGGAAGTTACCTGTGGCGTTGATGTTTAAGTCGAGGTATGTATAGTTTTTTGTGTGCTCTAGGGCAACGGTGTCTAGATAGAATTTGTATTTGTGGACCTGGCGACTGGACCTTTTTTGGAACAACATTATTTTTTGTCTTACTGAGATTTACTGTCAGGGCCCAGGTCTGACAGAATCTGTGCAGAAGATCTAGGTGCTGCTGTAGGCCCTCCTTGGTTGGTGAGAGAAGCACCAGATCATCAGCAAACAACTTCAGATTCTAGTAGGGTGAGGCCGGGTGCTGCAGACTGTTCTAGTGCCCTCGCCAATTCGTTGATATATATGTTAAAGAGAGTGGGGCTTAAGCTTCATCCCTGTCTCACCCCACGGCCCTGTGGAAAGAAATGTGTGTGTTTTTTGAGAATGTTTGTGTACACGGATTTTATATTGTCGTATGTTTTCCTCCCAACCCCACTTTCCATCAGTTTTTATAGCAGACCCTCATGCCAAAATGAGTCAAAGGCTTTTTTGAAATCAACAAAACATGAGAAGATTTTGCCTTTGTTTTTGTTTGTATGCGTGTCAATTAGGGTGTGCAGGGTGAACACGTGGTCTGTTGTACAGTAATTTGGTAAAAAGTCAATTTGACATTTGCTCAGTACATTGTTTTCACTGAGGAAATATAAGAGTCTGCTGTTAATGATAATAGAGAGGATTTTCCCAAGGTTGCTGTTGACGCATATCCCATGGTAGTTATTGGGGACAAATTTGTCTCCACTTTTGTGGATTGGGGTGATCAGGCATTGGTTCCAAATACTGGGGAAGATGCCAGAGCTAAGGATGATGTTAAAGAGTTTAAGTATAACCAATTGGAATTTGTTGTCTGTATATTTTATCATTTCATTGACGATACCATCAACACCACAGGCCTTTTTGGGTTAGAGGGTTTGTATTTTGTCCTGTAGTTCATTCAATGTAATTGGAGGATTACAGTGGGTTCTGGTAGTCTAAGATGTCTAAGGTCTAAGGTGTTTGTCCCCCTGTGTACTGACGGTGTCATGTTCTTGTCCAGTTCTGGCATTTAGGCCACCACAGACCAGTACATGTCCCTGGGCCTGGAAATGATATGATTTCCCCATCCAGGAGGGAGAAGCTGTCTTCATTAAAATATGGGGATTCTAGTGGGGGGATATACACTTGAAGTCGGAAGTTTACATAAACCTTGGCTGAATACATTTATACTCAGTTTTTCACAATTCATGACATTTATTCCTAGTAAAAATTCCCTGTCTTAGGTCAGTTAGGATCACCACAAGAATGTGAAATGTCAGAATAATAGTGGAGAGAATTATTTATTTCAGCTTTTATTTATTTCATCACATTCCCAGTGGGTCAGAAGTTTACATAGACTCAATTAGTATTTGGTAGCATTGCCTTTAAATTGTTTAACTTGGGTCTAACGTTTCGGGTAACCTTCCACAAGCTTCCCACAATAAGTTGGGTGCATTTTGGCCCTCCTGACAGAGCTGGTATAACTGAGTCAGATTTGTAGGCCTCCTTTCTCGCACATGCTTTTTCAGTTCTGCCTACAAATTTTCTATAGGATTGAGGTCAAGGCATTGTGATGGCCATTCCAATACCTTGACTTTGTTGTCCTTAAGCCATTTTGCCACAACTTTGGAAGTATGCTTGGGGTCATTGTCCATTTGGAAAACACATTCGCGAACAAGCTTTAACTTCCTGACTGATGTCTTGAGATGTTGCTTCAATATTTCCACATAATTTTCCATCCTCATGATTCCATCTATTTTGTGAAGTGCACCAGTCCCTCCTGCAGCAAAGCACCCCCACAACATGATGCTACCACCTCCATGCTTCACTGCTGGGATGGTGTTCTTCCGCTTGCAAGTATCCCCCTTTTTCCTCCAAACATAACGATGGTCATTATGGCCAAGCAGTTCTATTTTTGTTTCATCAGACCAGAGGACATTTCTCCAAAAAGTATGATCTTTGCCCCCGTGTGCAGTTGCAAACCATAGTCTGTCTTTTTTATGGCGGTTTTGGAGCAGTGGCTTCTTCCTTGCTGAGCGGCCTTTAAGGTTATGTCGATAAGGGATTTGTTTTACTGGGGATACAGATACTGTTGTACCTGTTTCCTCCAGCATCTTCACAAGGTCCTTTGCTGTTGTTCTGGGATTGATTTGCACTTTTCACACCAAAGTACATTCCTCTCTAGGAGACAGAACGCATCTCTGTCCTGAGCGGAATGACGGCTGCATGGTCCCATGGTGTTTATACTTGCGTACTATTGTTTGTACATATGAATGTGGTATCTTCAGGCATTTGGAAATTTCTCTCAAGGATGAACCAGACTTTGCTGATTTCTTTTGATTTTCCCATGATGTCAAGCAAAGGCACTGAGTTTGAAGGTGGGCCTTGAAATACATACACAGGTACGCCTCCAATTGACTCAAATGATTTCAATTAGCCTATCAGAAGCTTCTAAAACCATGACATAATTTTCTGGAATTTCCCAAGCAGTTTAAAGGCAGTCAACTTAGTGTATGTAAACTTCTGACCCACTGGGTCAGTGCATTATACGTGAAATAATCTGTCTGTAAACAATTGTTGGAAAAATGACTTGTGTCCTGCACACAGAAGATGTCCCAACCGACTTGCCAAAACTATAGTTGATTAACAAGAAATTTGTGGAGTGGTTGAAAAACAAGTTTTAATGACTCCAACCTAAGTGTATGTACATTTCCGACTTTGTAGGTAGTACACAGGAGGACATTTTCTCTGTTACGATCATTTCCTTTTGAATTTCTAGCCAAGTGTAAAATGTTCTTGTTTTGATTAATTTAATAGATTTAGTTAGGTCCGCTCTACAGCAAATTAGCATACCCCCTGAGTCCCTTCCCTGTTTCACACCTGGTAGTTTAGTGGATTGAACAACCAGCTCTCTGTAACCTAGAGGGCAACTAGTGGGTCCATCTCCTCTATACCATGTTTCTTGTAGGGTGACAATGTCTGTATTTCTGATTTCTTTGGTGAAGTCCAGGATCCTGCTTTTTAGGCCAAAGGCACATGACCTCAGGCCTTGAATATTCCAGGTTGAGATAGTGAAGCGTTTGGGGGCATAGGTCTAATCGGAGGAGCCTAAATGAGGTGTGGGCATGGTTGGCTTGGAGGGGGTGTTGATTGTTTGGGGTTGGGGGTGTGGATGTGGTTGGTGGTGCTCTGGTCTGAATGTAGGCCCTCTCGGCGTGTGTCTTCTATGTGTAGGTCCGAGGGGGGGGTCCCGCAGGTCTGGGAGCGTGTCTTGCTGGTCTGGTAGGGGTGTTTATTAATCTGTTGCTTCTGTGTGAAGTCTTGGGACTGCGTTGAAGGGCGATGTCCTTTAGGGTCCAAGCGAAGGTGGGCATTGCTGCCTTGTATAGGCGGACCTGGTCTTAAAGGCTGTTCAAGTCCAGGGTGGAGTGGCGGGTCAGGTAAACATTTGGTTTTAAGGCAAAGTCACGGGAAATACTTGCTTTCACCCGCTTTATGGTAGCAGGGGGGGGAAGTCTTTTCATGGTAGCAAGGTGGAGATAACCACGTGTGCGTTGGGGAAAGTAGAAGAAGCTTTTTCAATCTCTCCCTTGAGTGCTGTGGCCACACTATCCTGCTGTGCTCTCAGGTCGTTTGTGCCTGAGTGTATTATTATGTGGCTGGGTGTCCCTAGTTGGTCCTCAGACAGAATGTCTAGGGCGTGCTGGATGTTTACATATTTCCCATTTCAGTCCATAAGTAGTACAATCTGTGGCTTTTGTATGTCCTCAGCGGGTGTGGTGGGGTTGTCACTATCAGGGTGGCTGACCGAGGGGGGGGGGGATTGGGATTCTTCATTTGTCTGTCCTGCTGTGATGTCGACGCTATGGTCTGGGGTGGACTGTTCTGCTGTGGTGTCAAGACTTTTGTCGGGAGCTGAGGTGGGCTGTTCTGCTCCCTTCTCAGTGGGGGTGGCCACCTCTCTAGTAGGTTGTTCTCTGTCACACGCCATCCCCTCACCCTCTCCTCCAGCACTCTGATCCTCTCCTCTAGTGCTATGTTCTTCTCCTGCTCCTTCTCTTTCTCCTGTCGATGTTGTCTCACCAGAGTCCAGCTATGTCTCTCTCCACCTCCAACTCTCTGGGTCTGGTTGAGGGGGTGTTGTTGAGACGGACAATTTTTTGTGCTGACTGGATGGAGTATGTTCACCTCCTGCTGCAGCTCCAACTGCCTTGCCTCTCTCTCTCTGGCAAAATTGCAAGAATGTGTTACAATACTTTTACTGCATCAACTGGTTGTTTTATTCAACAGAATAGAGTATTCTTAACTATTGTGTGTGTGTTCTACTGAGGATGGGCCTCTGGGAGATCACACTGACAGGAGATTTACGATGTCTTTCGGGTGACAAAACCTAAAGAGCATTCCAGAGCATGTTCTGTTCTTCCTGTTCTATACCGTACCAGAGAGAGATGGTTCCAGTTTGTAGTCTGAAGGCCAGACACTGGTCTCTATACAATGAAAACTGTTGACACAGCAGATACTGTCTGCTACTGAAACAAATCTGATTAACAACCCAAATAGCACTGTAACAGTAATCCAAATGCAATCTATATGTATGTACACCAGATGAATTTGCACCAGATATACTAAGAATGATATATACAGCAGTAGATATGGTAGAGTGAGCTATGTCAAGAATCCAGTATATACATAATTATGCAGTGTGTATAAACAGTGTAACTAAGATGTAATGTACTGTAGTAAAAATGTGACAATGTCAAGAATACAGTATTTAAAGAAACAGAACAAAACCCCATGACACCATGGATAAAATTGCCGGAAATTAGCTTCCTGACCGAAGTCCAGAATATAAATATATATGTATGTGAATGGTGTGTATAGACAATATGGACAGTATATGAATAGTAAAGGTGTGTAGAACAGTAATTATATAGAATGAGGCATGACTAGAATACAGTATATACAGTGGGGCAAAAAAGTATTTAGTCAGCCACCAATTGTGCAAGTTCTCCCACTTAAAAAGACGAGAGAGGTCTGTAATTTTCATCATAGGTACACTTCAACTATGACAGACAAGATGAGAAAAAAAATCCAACAATAACAACAATAACAAAAGTTTATCTCAATACTTTGTTATATACCCTTTGTTGGCAATGACAAAGTTCAAACGTTTTCTGTAAGTCTTCACAAGGTTTCCACACACTGTTGCTGGTATTTTGGCCAATTCCTCCATGCAGATCTCCCCTAGAGCAGTGATGTTTTGGGGCTGTTGCTGGGCAACACATACTTTCAACTCCCTCCAAAGATGTTCTATGGGGTTGAGATCTGGAGACTGGCTAGGCCACTCCAGGACCTTGAAATGCTTCTTACAAAGCCCCTCCTTTGTTGCCCGGGCGGTGTGTTTGGGATCATTGTCATGCTGAAAGACCCAGCCACGTTTCATCTTCAATGCCCTTGCTGATGGAAGGAGGTTTTCACTCAAAATCTCACAATACATGGCCCCATTAATTCTTTCCTTTACACGGATCAGTCGTCCTGGCCCCTTTGCAGAAAACAGCCCCAAAGCATGATGTTTCCACCCCCATGCTTCACAGTAGGTATGGTGTTCTTTGGATGCAACTCAGCATTCTTTGGCCTCCAAACACGACGAGTTGAGCTTTTACCAAAAAGTTATTTTTGGTTTCATCTGACCATATGACATTCTCCCAATCTTCTTCTGGATCATCCAAATGCTCTCTAGCAAACTTCAGACGGGCACTGTAGGATTTGAGTCCCTGGCGGCGTAGTGTGTTACTGATGGTAGGCTTTGTTACTTTGGTCCCAGCTCTCTGCAGGTCATTCACTAGGTCCCCCCGTGTGGTTCTGGGATTTTTGCTCACCGTTCTTGTGATCATTTTGACCCCACGGAGTGAGATCTTGCATGGAGCCCCAGATCGAGGGAGATTATCAGTGGTCTTGTATGTCTTCCATTTCCTAATAATTGCTCCCACAGTTGATTTCTTCAAACCAAGCTGCTTACCTATTGCAGATTCAGTCTTCCCAGCCTGGTGCAGGTCTACAATTTTGTTTCTGGTGTCCTTTGACAGCTCTTTGGTCTTGGCCATAGTGGAGTTTGGAGTGTGACTGTTTGTGGTTGTGGACAGTCTTTTATACTGATAACAAGTTCAAACAGGTGCCATTAATACAGGTAACACGTGGAGGACAGAGGAGCCTCTTAAAGAAGAAATTACAGGTCTGTGAGAGACAGAAATCTTGCTTGTTTGTAGGTGAATGAGAATGAAGTGTCACACCCTGATCTGTTTCACCTATCTTTGTGCTTGTCTCCACCCCCCTCCAGGTGTCGCCCAACTTCCCCATTATCCCCAGTGACCTGTGTTCTCTGTTCGTCTGTTGCCAGTTTGTTTTGTTCATTAAGCCTACTAGCGTTTTTCCCCTTGCTCCTGTCTGTTTCTAGTTCCTGATTTCTAGTTTTCCTGGTTTTGACCATTCTGTCTGCCCTGACACTGAGCCTGCCTGCCGTTCTGTACCTTTTGGACTCTGATTTGGATTACTAACCTCTGCCTGCCCTTGACCGGTCGTTTTGCCTGCCCCCTGTTCTAGTAATAAACTTTTGTTACTTCGACACCGTCTGCATCTGGGTCTTCCCTGAAACGTGATAGTAATGGCTATGTTCAATCTGTATCACGGAAGTTCAGAGTTACAGTGTGATTAAAGTTTAAAAACAATGTTCCCACGTTAACGAAAACTGCATACATGGTAAACGCTGCATACGTCGGTTCAGTCGGAAATGACCTTAACATTTCTATCACATAACGCTCCAGCGATACAGACTGAATAGAGCCTAAGTAAGATTTCCTTGAGTGGCGAGGTGCCATCTACAGTCACTGGGGATCAGAGTTGCGTGTCCGGAGCTTGGGACTCCCTGAACCTTGCTCAATTGGTTGAAACCTCAACCATATCCGCGGTGCGTCCGAAAATGTACCCTGTACCATACAGAGAGCACCACTTTTGACCAGAGCCCATTGGGCCCTGGTCAAAAGTAGTGCACTATATAGGGAATAGGATGCCATTTCAGACACACCCTCTACTGCCAATAGGAGTTAATATAGTGAGTGATTGAGAGGTGACAGATGACATGTTGAAATGATGGGGTCTGACAGCACACTGAATCACACACACGCACACACACGCACACACACACACACACACACACACACACACACACACACACACACACACACACACACACACACACACACACACACACACACACACACACACACACACACACACACACACACACACACACACACACACACACACACACACACACACACACACACAGCAGGTTGCATGGGCTCCGCATGGTCAACTCCATCACAGCAGGTGGAGGGCGTCATGGGAGACCACACCAGCGTCATACAGTAAATAAACAACGCCATTAACAACAGAGACAAAGACAGCACTGGGGCTGCTGTGATTGACAACCATTTGAATCGCGCGACACAAACGTGAGGCTGCTGCCGAGGCAATGACTACGCTTCCTGGTGTCCAAACAGGAAGCAAGACACAACAAATGGAATGCATGTAGTATATACCTGCATTACAATTGAGTCATTTAGTAGATGCTCCCATCCAGAACGACCCACAGCTAGTGCATTCGTCTCAAGATAGCCAGGCGACACAACCAATTGTCACATAACACTACATACATAGTACAATACTGTAGAACTTTGTTCTAAAGCTGTATCCATACCCATTGGATACAGCGATCACCATATTGTGACCAGTAGTGACGCGGTCAATCTCTCCTCAACTTTGAGCCAGGAGAGATTGACATGCATGCTACTGACATCCGCCCCTTCATGTACATCTGAGTGTAATACGTGCTATTCTGTTCTGCACCAACTGCAATTTGCCTATGTCCTTCTTTGCTGCACCTGACCACACAACTGGGCAGTAGGACCTGTCTGGCTGACTGAGATGTCAAGAAATTGAGATGAGTGCAACGTGAGTGTGTGCGCGGGTCTCTTCTGGAAGAGTTGAAAACCTAGGGATGCACTGAATCCGTTGACATTGAAAATTTGTTGATTGGGTCGCATTACCCTACGGGCCAATTATGCACTACCCATTTGTCAATGGAATCTCTTTACCATAGAGTTGGCAGTGTACTGTCATACAGCAGGAAAGGAATCTGAAGCAGTTTATGAAGAGTGTGGACCTTGTGTGACTCAGGAAATGAAACTCTATTATGGCCTAGTCCTTTTCAGCCAATTCAAACTCTATCTTTATGCCTCTCTCCTCTCAGAGCGATTTCTTCTGTTGTAGGTAACATGTAGGGCACTTTCCTCCGCCCTTCACCGTGGCTAGTTTAAGATGTTGTACACTGCAGTCAATGGTAAAGGCCTACTGGGTCGTCGATTAATCATTTCCCTATGCTCCTTGGCTTCAGTGCCATTCACATTCCTTGTGTCCAGACACAGTCACCGTAACTACGAGTTAAATTTGATGATAACCTTGATGTAGAACACCTATGAAAAGAGAGAAGAGGAGTTAGAACAAATTGGAATGACCTTAGGGTCCTCAGTCATTGTAAATGACTCTGTGTGTGTTCAAGGAGTGTGAATTTGAACTGTTGATCACATCTCCCACTCCCACTCAGTAAAAGACCATGCAAAAACAATTATAACACAGTATTGTTGCTTTAGATTTGGATGTCTACGAGATAACACATTTCTATCAAAATTCTTTGTTCGCAGAATACTTGCCTGTGGTGGAGGACATCAACAGACACAGACAGGATAACATCCTCATAATACCCTTATTGTCCTTCCACTCTGCTTTGCTGATGTATCATCTATTTGTGCTTTTAACCTTTCTGGGAAGGGGGTTCCGCTAGCGCCAAATTCAAACAACAGAAATCTCACAATTAAAATTCCTCAAACATACAAGTATTATACACCATTTTAAAGATAAACTTCTTGTTAATCCAACCGCAGTGTCCGATTTCAAAAAGGCTTTACGGCTAAAGCACACCATGAGATTATGTTAGGACAGCACCTAGCCACAAAAAAAACATACAGACATTTTCCAAAAAAGGAGACAAAAGTCTGAAATAGCGTTAAAATGAATCACTAACCTTTGATGATCTTCATCTGGTGGCACTTCCAGGACTCCATGTTAGACAATAAATGTTTGTCTTGTTCAATAAAGTTAATCTTTATGTCCAAAAACCTAATTTGAAATTGGCGTGTTATGTTCAGAAATGCATTGTCTCAAACAAACATCCGGTGAAAATGCAGATAGCCACATCAAATTACAGAAATACTCATCATAAACATTGATATAAGATACACAAGTGTTATACATATGATTAAAGATACACTTCTTGTTAATCTAGCCGCTGTGTCCGATTTCAAAAAGGCTTTTCGGCTAATGCACACCATGTGATTATGTTAGGTCAGCGCCTAGCCACAAAAACCATACAGCCATTTTCCAACCAAGGAGAGGTGTCAACCAAGGAGAGGTGTCACAAAGCCAGAAATAGCAATAAAATTAATCACTTACCTTTGATGATCTTCATCTGATGGCACTCCCAGGTCTCCATGTTCCATGTCCAAATACCTCCTTTTTGTTCATGCGTTGTTCACGCATGGTCCAGTAATCCAAATGCACAAAGCACAGGTACAAAGTCTAGACGAAAAGTCAAAAAAGTTCCCTTTGAGTTCGTAGAAACATGTCAAACGATGTTACTTATCAATCCTTAGGGTGTTTTTATCATAAATATTCAATAATGTTTCAACCGGACAATATTGTTTTCATTAGAAAGGAAAGGGAACGGAGCTCGCGCTCAAGGCCACGCGCGTGACTAAACTAAAGGCTTTCAGCTGAGCCACTACTTTGACTGGTCTTATTCGCTCCCCTTTCACAATAGAAGCCTGGAACAACTTCTAAAGACTGTTGACATCTAGTGGAAGCCTTAGGAAGTGCAATCGGACCCCACAGACACTGGATATGCGATAGGGATTCACTTGAAAACTACAAACCTCCAAATTCCCAATTCCTGGTTGGATTTTTCTCAGGTTTTCACCTGCCATATGAGTTCTGTTATACTCACAGACATTATTTTAACAGTTTTTGAAACGTAGGGTTAGGGTTAGAGTGTTTTCTATCCACATATACTAATTATATGTATATTCTAGCTTCTGGGCCTTAGGAACAGGCAGTTTACTCTGGGCACGCTTTTTCATACAAACATCCCAATGCTGCCCCCTATCCCTAAAAGGTCTGAAAGGGAAAAATACAACTTTTTCTAGTTTTGAAGTCTTCAACTAGTCAAAAGAGTAGAGAGTGTGAGTGACGTCACTCGAGTGAAACACTTACTTACGAGTCCATTCCCAACAATGCAGAGTTAAAGATTAAGACCAATATTTGCTACAGTGATAAAAAGGAAATAGAAAACACAATAAAAACAGTAATGAATATGTGAGTTCTGAAAGAGCAGAAAAAGGGAGAGATAGAGAAATAGAGAGAGATAGAGAAATATATATATATATATATATATATATATATATATATAGAGAGAGAGAGAGAGAGAGAGAGAGAGAGAGAGAGAAAGGGAGAGAAATAGAGAGATAGAGAAATAGAGAGAGCGAGAGAGAGAGAGAAATAGAGAGAGATAGAGAAATAGAGAGAGATAGAGAGAGAGAGAGAGAGAGAGAGAGAGAGAGAGAGAGAGAGAGAGAGAGAGAGAGAGAGAGAGAGAGAGGATGGAGCTGTGAGTAGAGCTTGTGGGTGTAAAAACAGCTGTATCTGCAGGCTATGAGAGGAGACATAACTGATGATCGATTGTCAATGAATTTCAGGGACCGATGTGGTGTGTGTTTGTGTGTGTATGTGTGTATGTGCGTGCATACGTGTGTGTGCGTGCTTGTGTACATGTGTGTGTGTGCGTTTGAAGAAGGTGTGAACACACTACCAGGAAATACGTAAACGGCCAACGGCGACACAGCAAAGCCAGAAATAAAAACAACCAGAGGGAAGTCTAGTGGTGTATCACAAACGTGTGTGTGCAACAAGATACACTTTCATTGTGGGGTGTGTGTGCATCAAGATCTCACAGTTTGACCAATTTGACTTTAGATTCTGACGTTTGTCCACGTTCCAGTAAGCCAGTGACTCAGCCCCTGTAAAAGGGTTAGAGGCAGAGAATCCCAGTGGAGAGGGGAACCGGCCAGGCAGAGACAGCAAGGGTGGTTCGTTGCTCCAGAGCCTTTCCGTTCACCTTCAAACTCCTGGGCCAGACTACACTCAATCATATGACCCACTGAAGAGATGAGTCTTCAGCAAATACTTAAAGGTTGAGACTGAGTTTGCAACTCTCACATGGGTAGGCAGACCATTCCATAAAAATGGAGCTCTATAGGAGAAAGCCCTGCCTCCAGCTGTTTGCTTAGAAATTCTAGGGACAATTAGGAGGCATGCGTCTTGTGACCGTAGCGTACATGTAGGTATGTATGTATGGCAGGACCAAATTGGAAAGATAGGTAGGAGCAAGCCCATGTACTGCTTTGTAGGTTAGCAGTAAAACCTTAAAATCAGCCCTTGCCTTAACAGGAAGCTAGTATATGGTGGCTAGCACTGGAGTAATATGATAAATTTTTTGGGTTCTAGTCAGGATTCTAGCAGCCATATTTAGCACTAACTGAAGTTTATTTAGTGCTTTATCCGGGTAGCCGGAAAGTAGAGCATTGCAGTAGTCTTACCTAGAAGTAACAAAAACATGGATTCATTTTTCTGCATCATTTTTGGACAGAAAGTTTCTGATATTTGCAATGTTACGTAGATGGAAAAAAAGCTGTCCTTGAAACAGTCTTGATATGTTCGTCAAAAGAGAGATCCGGGTGCAGAGTAACGCTGAGGTCCTTCACAGTTTTATTTGAGACGACTGTACAACCATCAAGATTAATTGTCAGATTCAACAGATCTCTTTGTGGGACCTAGAACAAGTATCTCTGTTTTGTCCATCCACTTCCTTGCAGCCATCCACTTCCTTATGTCACAGGCTTCTAGCGAGGGCAATTTTGGGGCTTCACCATGTTTCACTGAAATGTACAGCTGTGTGTCATCCACATAGCAGTGAAAGTTAACATTATGTTTTCGAATGACATCCCCAAGAGGTAAAATATATAGTGAAAACAATAGTGGTCCTAAAACGGAACCTTGAGGAACACCAAAATGTACAGTTGATTTGTTAGAGGACAAGCCATTCACAGAGACAAACTAATATCTTTCCGACAGATGCAGAGGACAGATGCAGAGCCTCGGTCTGACGCCATTAAAAGGTAATTTACCACCTTCACAAGTGTAGTCTCAGTGCTATGATGGGGTCTAAAACCAGACTGAAGCATTTCGTATACATTGTTTGTCTTCAGGAATCAGTGAGTTGCTGCGCAACAGCTTTTTCTAAAAATTTTGAGAGGAATGGAAGATTCGATATAGGCCGATAGTTTTTTATATTTTCTGGGTCAAGGTTTGGCTTTTTCAAGAGAGCCTTTATTACTGCCACTTTTAGTGAGTTTGGTACACATCCGGTGGAAAGAGAGCCATTTATAATGTTCAACATATGGGGGCCAGGCACAGGCAGCAACTCTTTAAGTTGTTTAGTTGGAATAGGGTCCAGTATGCAGCTTGAAGGTTTAGAGGCCATGATTATTTTCATCATTGTGTCAAGAGATATAGTACTAAAACACTTGAGTGTCTCTCTTGATCCTAGGTCCTGGCAGAGTTGTGCAGACTCAGGACAACTGAGCTTTGGAGATTTAAAGAGGAGTCCGTAATTTGCTTTCTAGTGATCATGATCTTTTCCTCAAAGAAGTTCATGCATTTATTACTGCTGAAGTGAAAGCCATCCTCACTTGGGGAATGTTGCTTTTTAGTTAGCTTTTTTAAATCAATTTAGGATTGGTCTTATTTTCCTCAATTAAGTTAGAAAAATAGGATGATCGAGCAGCAGTAAGGGCTTTCGATACTGCATGGTACTGTCTTTCCAAGCTAGTCGGAAGACTTCCAGTTTGGTGTGGCGCCATTTCCGTTCCAATTTTCTGGAAGCTTGCTTCAGAGTTCGGGTATTTTCTGTATACCAGGGAGCTAGTTTCTTATGACAAATGTTTTTAGTTTTTAGGGGTGAAACTGCATCTAGGGTATTGCGCAAGGCTAAATTGAGTTCCTCAGTTAGGTGGTTAACAGATTTTTGTCCTCTGACGTCCTTGGGAAGGGCATCAAGGAATCTTTGTGTTGTCTGAGAATTTATAGCACGACTTTTGATGCTCCTTGGTTGGGGTCTGAGCAGATAATTTGTTGCGATTGCAAACGTAATAAAATGGTGGTCCGATAGTCCAGGATTATGAGGAAAAACATTAAGATAGACAACATTTATTCCATGGGACAAAACTAGGTCCAGAGTATGACTGTGACAGTGAGTAGGTCCAGAGAAATGTTGGACAAAACCCACTGAGTCGATGATGGCTCCGAAAGCCTTTTGGAGTGGGTCTATGGACTTTTCCAAGTGAATATTATAATCACAAAAAAATAAGTTTAAGGTTAAGGCTTAGGCTTAAATTTTTTTTAAATTAATGTCTACCACTGGGAATGAACACGTAACCTTCGGATTCAGAGTCATGGGAATACTTGATGGCAATAGCGCTCACTGTTGCCCCTAATTGCTGGTTTTGAAGGCATTTCCCGACATCCTCAGGACATGGACAGACGTCCAATTTCGAAGTCAATCTTGAGTGATTTGCCTGGTGTGTGTAAGTGCATGAGTGCATGTGTGTCTGGTTTCAATGTTCTCCAGTTAGGGCCTGAAAGTGTTTTGTATTCTCTTCAAAAATCTGTTCCTGCACTTTATGACAATGAAAACGATTCAGATGGTGAGTACGAGAGAAACCGGAAAAACAAGACACTTCAATGTTGTTTAGCCTCAAACTTTTTTTAAATCAGAGGACAGTTTTGGTGCTTTTGGTAGAGTTGATTCCCATTTACTGCTCGTCATTCAGTTGATAAAGAAATAAAAGTGGTTTAGCAAGGAAGAAGACATTAGTGTCCTGTCACAGGGGCAATCAGTGTTTCTGTGTGTGTGTGTTTTTGGCTCCATCAAGAAACATCCTCTTATTTGTATTCTTGTCTGCAACTGCAGCAGTCTTGAGATGTTTTTTTCAACTAGTGAACAGAATCGAAAACCTGAACAAAAATGTTCAAGGAACAGAATCAGAACCGGGAATGACTGTGATCTATACTGTTTCCGGAACATAACCATTATTTTAAAAGCATGGAAACCATGCAACATAGTGCCTATGCAACGCCCTCCCTCTGTCAATGAGAAACTTCTTCCAGTGTCTGCCTGCCAGCTGAAAATCAGCTTGTGCGTATAGGCTACCTACCTGCTGTAGCCTACTGTAGTCACAAGCATGATTCAGAATATAGAGAGAAGATTTTTTATTAGAGAATGGATTAACTTTTTCAATGCTAGTTAGGGATACTACGGTTATCCCATTTCATTTTGGATTTATTAACTACGAAAAGGTAAGACGTGTTTTTAATTCTGGTGTCTCTCTGCACACACAAGCTTGTTAGCTAGCTAGCCTCTCTTGTCCAATGTCAAGCCAACTCTGAAGTTCAAAGACATTAAAAGACCCTCCACAGAAGCCACTCCTCCATAGGTATAATTCTGTGGGCCTAATTTGGACAATTAATGTCATCACAATCCTCCTCCTCCACCCTCTCGCACTCTCTTCCCACCTTCAAAATTTCAGTTGTATTTCTCACCCTACACTTGTCTTTCCATCACGCATGTAAACAACTCACTGAACTATAGCTTGCCCGCTCTACAGCAAGCTGCTCCATCCGCACTGCATGATTGGTGAAGTAATTTCACATACATTTTTTTTTTTAAATTCAAAGGTTTAAAAGGGAACAGAAATGTTCGAACCGGTTCAAAACTTTATTTTGCTTGTTGGAACAGAACAAAATAAAAAATATGGATCTGTTCAGAACGAAACAATTGGAAAATTATTTAGTTTCCAGACCCTCTTTCCAACCAAACATTCAATATTACATTCAACTAACTAACCTTGCACTCAGGCTCAAATATGACAGAGAGACCTGGCTTGGGACAAGATTATATTCTAACCAGAATGTTGGATTTTCAAAGTAGACTACAACATGTCAGAGCACAGTATCAGAAACACTATTTAGATTTGTTACAGATAAAATGGACTTGTAAATCTTCCATGAAAACACCCCTTTGACATGCTTTTCTATTCAGTCCTATTTAGGTAGTCGTCTTGATTTAGACATGAAATGCTCACATTATACTGTACATGTATAGAATTTAGATTTGTACGTCCTCTTTTCATTGGTAACTGGGAAGTGATGGGCTGATGTGTTGTAGTCATTCACACTGCATATGGGTGAGAGAATGAAGTGTTAATTCACTCACAATTTATTTGGATAGTCTGAATAGTCCGTCTGTAGATGTTCTACAGATGATACTATCAACAAACTATCTGTTGATAAGGAACTGTTTGCTAAGGTCATGGTTAGGGTTAGGTTTAGAATAAGGGTAAGGGTTGAGGTTAGGGTTAGAGCTAGGGTTAGGGTGAATTGAAATGTTACGTAGAGATAATCTGTAGAGCATCTACAGATGGACTATACAAATAAAGTGTCAATGTTTATTCTGTCACTTTCTGACGGTAATCGATACTGCAAACCTTTTTCTAGATTAAGAGTATTTGAATGAACAGAAAGCACAGCTCTGTACATGGACTGTGTTTGTAGACTGTCCCCAGACTGTTAACCTGTCAGCATACCATTTTCCTTGGTTGGGCCCATATGGCAACGTGGACTGTTAGGGGGCACTGACTGTAGTGTTGCTTTTATCTGTAGCTAACCACTGATGCGCTGGTATGTGTGTGTGTGCGCGCGTGCGTGCGTGCCATGCGTCTGTATGTGTTTGTCCACTGTGCATGCTGCTGGACATCTGCGATTGAATCCAGTCTTTTCTGTCTCGTGACCACATGTGTTCTGATCAGGTCACTTCTGCAGACCAATACAGGAGGACCACAGACCACTTCTCAGTTCCTATGCTTCCTGGCTGATGTTTTGGTCACTTTTGAATGCTGTCGGTGCTTTCACTCTAGTGGTAGCATGAGACGGAGTCTACAACCCACACAAGTGGCTCAGGTAGTGCAGCTCATCCAGGATGGCACATCAATGCGAGCTGTGGCAAGAAGGTTTGCTGTGTCTGTCAGCGTAGTGTCCAGAGCATGGAGGCGCTACCAGGAGACAGGCCAGTACATCAGGAGACGTGGAGGAGGCCGTAGGAGGGCAACAACTCAGCAGCAGGACCGCTACCTCCGCCTTTGTGCAAGGAGGAGCAGGAGGAGCACTGCCAGAGCCCTGCAAAATGACCTCCAGCAGGCCTCAAATGTGCATCTGTCTGCTCAAACGGTCAGAAACAGAGGGTGGTATGAGGGCCTGACGTCCACAGGTGGGGGTTGTGCTTACAGCCCAACACCGTGCAGGACGTTCTTCATTTGCCAGAGAACACCAAGATTGGCAAATTCGCCACTGGCGCCCTGTGCTCTTCACATATGAAAGCAGGTTCACACTGAGCACATGTGACAGACGTGACAGTCTGGAGACGCCGTGGAGAACGTTCTGCTGCCTGCAACATCCTCCAGCATGACCGGTTTGGCGGTGGGTCAATCATGGTGTGGGGTGGCATTTCTTTGGGGGGCCGCACAGCCCTCCATGTGCTCGCCAGAGGTAGCCTGACTGCCATTAGGTACCGAGATGAGATCCTCTGCCCCTTGTGAGACCATATGCTGGTGCGGTTGTCCCTGGGTTCCTCCTAATGCAAGACAATGCTAGACCTCATGTGGCTGGAGTGTGTCAGCAGTTCCTGCAAGAGGAAGGCATTGATGCTATGGACTGGCCCGCCGTTCCCCAGACCTGAATCCAATTGAGCACATCTGGGACATCATGTCTCGCTCCATCCACCAACGCCATGTTGCACCACAGACTGTCCAGGAGTTGGCGGATGCTTTAGTCCAGGTCTGAGAGGAGAGCCCTCAGGAGACCATCCGCCACCTCATCAGGAGCATGCCCAGGCATTGTAAGGAGGTCATACAGGCATGTGAAGGCCACACACACTATTGAGCCTCATTTTGACTTGTTTTAAGGTCATTACATCAAAGTTGGATCAGCCTTTAGTGTGGTTTTCCACTTTAATTTTGAGTGTGACACCAAATGCAGACCTCCATGGGTTGATAAATTTGATTTCCATTGATAATTTTTGTGTGATTTTGTTGTCAGCACATTCAACTATGTAAAGAAAAAAGTATTTAATAAGATCTTGGATGTGTTATTTTAGTGTTCCCTTTATTTTTTGAGCAGTGTATTATGTCTTACTAACAAAGAAATTAACTACATGTGCAGGTGCATGGTGCATGCTGTGGCTTCTGGAAAGTGGTTTGGGCTCTGTGGCTTGGGGGGGGGGGGGGTGCTAGCCAGCTGTGGCAAGGATAGAGGAGCCCACTGAGAGCTGTGTTGCTCTGCCAGGTGTTCTGCCTTCAGCCTCTAGAGCCACGGATGAGACCTAAACGGCAATTATGCTAACGCTAATGATGCTAACCTTAATGAAGCTAACACTAAGGATGCTAACGCTACCCAGGTTAATCCTGTCATAATGTATGTAGAGTGGTTCCTCAATTAAAAGTTTTGAGTTTATGCCGAAACACTTTGTGGTGGATGGTGGCAGATGGTGGTAAATTGTGTCATTCTATCATTGCACCACACCATCACAAGGGGGAGTTAGAACGCTGATCTATCGGTAGTCTAAACTGTGGCAACAAATTAGGGGATTTTTCACAACTAGCTGAGCTGTTAGACTGTCGCTTTGTAAATAAATGAAGGTGTGAATGTTTCAGTCTGAGAGTCACTCTCCTTTGGCACTAGAGTCCTGCATCAGGCAACAACAAAAAAAGTTGCCAGAGAACGTGGGTAAATACAATGGCGCATTTACACGTGACATGTGGACTGCTGATTTTTGAAAAATAGGCACGGTGGGCTTTAAAGGTTTCTCTCCCTCTAGAAACAGAAATAAATCATTCTAAATAAGAAACTACCTTTATTTACCACAGGGTGAAAGAGTTTCTGAAACACAGAGTCCTTCTTTGCTGATGTGAAGAAGAAACTGAATGAAAGAGAGTCCAGCGAGGATAGGGAGGGGATTAAAGGTTGCCCATATTTTAAAGACCTGAGCTACTTAATGAATTACTTTTATTTAGGAAATGTTTCTAGTTTATTTCGGCGATTTAATGTATTCGTTTAGGCTTGGCCTATTTAGTAGGCTATTTTGCAGCATACAACTGTATTTGTCAGCATAAAGCTGAGTGACTCACTCATTGTGGCTTTGGATCAAAATAAATATGTACCATGTGTGATTGTCTTTAATAAAGAAATGTTTTGACCAAGTTAATCTGCTCATGTTGTGTGTGTGTGTGTGTGTGTTCAGTTATTTGTGACATTGCGGTGACAATTGAGAATAGAAATGTAATAAATCCTATTCATAATGAATAATCAGACGTGTGTTGCAAGCTTGTAATGTTTCCTTTTTGATTTTTTTGGGGGGGGACACAACACAATGCATGATGGTAGGAAAATAAACCTCTATCTGTTTTTATTGTCGTGATCATACTGATATTGCGTCATTTTCATCAACTTCTTCAACGGACTGCTTTGCCTAGTAAGGATGGAGTAAGGAGGCACAAATCATTCCAATGAAAGACACACGCACGCATGTACGAATACAAGCACGCACACACGCACATTACCCCGTAACAACCGGACTGACCCGATAACAACCACTCCAATGCAATCAGTAGGTGCATAATGCAATCTGGAAGTGTTTTGTATTTTCCAATCTCCGTCTCTGTTATTGCCTGAACCACCATGATCCCTGTCATGCCCATTAATTTCCACCTGAATATTTCTGATGAGCAGGCAGGAGAGAAGGCAATAAGCAGCAGAAGAGGGATCGGGGTGGGGCACCAGTCCACGAGATACATACAAATCATGCCAATGAAAGTTGATGGGAGCTGAGTTGAGCTGAGCTGAGCAGAGCTGAGTTGAGCTGAGTAATATCATTTCACCAACTCTTCACTCTTACTGCGGTGATGAGCAGTAAAGCTTACAGAAGTCTCAGTTTCAAACCCAGAGGCAGAAACAACCGCAGCTGCCTCGAAACCTTTCACCAAGCCCATTTGCTACGGAGCGTCAATTAACAAGAGCCTCCTCCATTTCCCGGGTCTCAAGTGGACGCCAACTTCAGGTGCGTGCCTTCCTGAGTCGTTATGGCATCATGCCCAGGGCACAAGGGGCTTGGACACGTGGATTGGTTCATTTAAAGTCTCATATCACCTGATAAACCTGGCTAGCAGCAAGACAAGCAAAATTAAGAGATAGGGGAGGTAGTGGAGGACAGGATAGCCCGCAGGTAGATGAGTAGATGACCCCAGGGAGAAGGGACACCTGTTCTAATACGTTTTGGCGTCTTCGTGGCGACATTGTGGGGATTCAATGGGACAGACACACTGGTAGTCGTCTCTCATACACAGATACCTCTGGCTTTGAGGAGAACACAGGCACACCGACAGTCGTCTCTCATACACAGATACCTCCGTTCCAGAGACCCTCGATTAGCTCAGTAACATCCAATTGCCTGAAAATCTGTGCTTTCATTGATATCGTTGCATAACTGTGTTCACTCCCCCTACCGCTCATATTGAAACGCTTGTTTTCCGGTAGTATAGGAAGCCACCATTCGTTAGCATCAGCATAATTTTGCCTCAACATATAATGAACATATCTTTCAAATGATGTGCAGCTTATTTCATAGTTTAGACAAATTGTACGATGCTTTGCTTGTTTGTGAGTGGGAAAACAATCGGGATACACCGGATGTGCCCTTGTTGCCAGGCGTCATAAGATGAATACCAGTATACCACTCTTTTCCACACAATAGACTCACTGATGTCCATAAGAGAAAGGAAGAGCAACACAGGGGATGTATGGAGGCCAAATGAATCCTTTACCTGTCCATCATGACAGGCTCTTCTCCAAAGCAATTACCACGCTTTCCTGGACACAGGTTAAGGAATAGCTGAAAAATAACAACATTCATTTAAAATGAACCGTACAAATAGCAGTGCTGGGAGATTTGGAAAGCCATATTCAATCAATCAATAATATGATATTACCCGTAGGAAAATTGTTCATCTTTAACATACGATCTGTGCAAACTATGCTGTCTTGTAAGACATCACAGCACAGTCAAAGAATATCATGATCGGTAATAGCTTGACTGAAAACACTATATATAGACGTCTGATTACATCTATGCAAAGTGTAATATGTATATATAAATGTTACTACTGTGTATAAATGTCAAGCGTCACACCCGGGTAGCACAACGACATACGACAATTAATGCTGAAGTCGGGAACTGAGCTGGGGAACAGACAGATATAGGGGAGGTAATGACATAGGTGACTGAGTCCAGTTGAGTCCAATGAATCGCTGATGTGCGTGACGAGGGAAACAGGTGTGCGCAATGATGGCGGCAGGAGTGCGTAGTGCTGAGCACCAGGGAGGGAGAGCTGGAGCAAGCATGACAGTACCCCCCCCCCCCCCCACCCTTATTAACATTTGATGAGGCCACACAGAGGGACAGAGACTATTACAGACACCTGTGATAATATGAAGTACCCAAAAGGGCCACTAGACGTCTTGTGATCGTTTTCCAAAGATTCTGGTAGTTTACCGGTAAACTTTGAAAGTAATATACCCTCCCTTTGCTGATAATAGTAGTGTATTCTATTGATATGAGGGTTTCAGTGTCCCCTGAACCCCCTGTATGCTGCAATAGTATACCGTTGAAGTCGTAAGTTTACATACACTTAGGCTGGGGACATTAAAAACTAGTTTTTCAACCACTCCACAAATGTCTTGTGAACAAATTATAGTCTTGGCAGGTCGGTTGGGACATCTACTTTGTGCATGACACAATTCATTTTCCAACAATTGTTTACAGACAGATTATTTCACTTATAATTTACTGTATCACAATTCCAGTGGGTCAGAAGTTTACATACACTAAGTTGACTGTGCCTTTAAACAGCTTGGAAAGCTTCTGATAGGCTAATTGACCTAATTTGAGTCAATTGGAGGTGTACCTGTGGATGTATTTCAAGGCCTACCTTCAAACTCAGTGCCTCTTTGGATGACATCATCGTTATATCAAAAGAAATCAGCCAAGACCTCAGAAAAAAAATGGCAAAGCTCCACAAGTCTGGTTCATACTTGGGAGCAATTTCCAAATGCCTGAAGGTACCACGTTCATCTGTACAATCAATCGTACACAAGTATAAACACCATGGGACCTCGCAGCCGTCATACCGCTCAGGAATGGAAGGAAGGAGAATGGTTCTGTTTCCTAGAGATGAGCGTACTTTGGTGTGAAAAGTGCAAATCAATCCCAGAACAGCAGCAAAGGACCTCGTGAAGATGCTGGAAGAAACAGGTATAAAAGTATCTATATCATACTTTTTGAAGAAATGTCCTCTGGTCTGATGAAACAAAAATAGAACTGTTTGGCCATAATGACCATCAGCATGTTTGGAGGAAAAAGGGTGAGGCTTGCAAGCCGAAGAACACCATCCCAACCGTTAATCACGGGGGTGGCAGCATCATGTTGTGGGGGTGCTTTGCTGCAGGAGGGACTGGTGCACTTCACAAAATAGATCATGAGGCAGGAAAATTATGTGGATATATTGAAGCAACATCTCAAGACATCAGTCAGGAAGTTAAAGCTTTGTCGAAAATGGGTCTTCCAAATGGACAATGACCCCAAGCATACTTCCAAAGTTGCGGCAAAATGGCTTAAGGACAACAAAGTCAAGCTATTGGAGTGGCCATCACAAAGGCCTTATCTCAAACCTATAGAACATTTGTGGGCAGAACTGAAAAAGCATGTGCGAGCAAGGCCTACAAACCTGATGCAGTTACACCAGCTCTGTCAGGAGGAATGGGCCAAAATTCACCCAACTTATTGTGGGATGTTGTTGAAGGCTACCCGAAACGTTTGACCAAAGTTAAACAATTTAAAGGCAATGCTACCAAATACTAATTGAGTGTATGTTAACTTCTGACCCACTGGGAATGTGATGAAAGAAATAAAAGCTAACTGAGGTTCTGACCTGTTGCACCCTCTACAACCACCGTGATTATTATTTGACCCTGCTGGTCATCTATGAACGTTTGAACATCTTGAAAAACAATCTGGCTTCAATGGCCATGTACTCGTATAATCTCCACCCGGCACAGCCAGAAGAGTATTGGCCACCCCGCAGAGCCTGGTTCCTCTCTAGGTTTCTTTCTAGGTTCCTGCTTCTCCATCTGCATTGCTTGCTGTTTGGGGTTTTATGCTGGGTTTCTGTACAGCACCTTGTGACATCTGCTGATGTAAAAAAGGCTTCATAAATACATTTGATTGATTGATTAGTCTTTTACACCTCAATGTGTGTGTCCAACTGCGTGTGTGTGATATTCACTCGAACATCATAAACAAGCGAAAACAACTGCGTTTACACAAATTGGTGGACAGACTGCTTTAACAAACTGACATTGTAGTAGCCCCTTTGATGGTATGGATCCGTCATGGCAACACGTTAGCATATCGGGGAGAAATGGTGAATTTAGTGTGAAGGTAATTTCAGCGGCAATAAGGGCAGTCTCTTTCTCAGGACCCTGAAGTCTCTCTGTTTTGTTCCTTTTTGCTGACACGTTGTGATGGTATGTGTGTGTGTGTTGTGTTTGTGTGTGTACAAAGCAGACACAATAGAAGAAAAGGGAAGTCAATCACTAGGTTTCCATCCATTCGGAGACAGATTTTCATAAGAACATTCAAAAATCCACATAAAGAAACAATAACCTTATTTTCCTACCAGAGATGGGTTTCCATCAAATTGACTTGTTGCACATAAAAGCCTGCGCATGATGACATAATGCACATAAAAATACCTTTTGCTGTTAAATTCCCATATACCGAATAAAAAAACACACGCTTTTAAACGGGTTTCAATTGCATTTTCAACTCTACTGATGGTTTTCTCACAAAAATGATTGCGTCACGTAGCCAGTGTGCCCCTCTGGTTTTGGCACGTGCTCTCTACTAGCCAACAGCTTTACATTTCTTTGTAGGCTATAGCCTTGGAATAATTGAAATAATATTAGCTAAATAACTCATTTTCGTTCCTGACCTATTTAGAGTGTTAATAATATGCTGTTTAATATGACAGGTCACCTATTTGAAATGATGTTTGCTTCTTACATTCATCTTTTCATGTTTATTTAAAATAATTTTATTTCAAATCCATATGGTTTGGTTTCAATACTTAAAAAAAAAACTATTGGTAGGTCCAGGCAGTCACATAAATAGATGGGTGTTGGTTAAATTGTGATTTTAATGAATGGAGCGAATTTGGAGCTGCGAGCTTTGTTCAATGAGCAGGATTTACGACTGCTCAACTCCGTTCACATGGACCGATTTGTAGCCTAATAAACTGCATGCTTTCTGACCAGTCATAGTGGGAGGACCACACAACGTATCATCACGTGACTCCAAGTTCACTTTCGATATATGATGGTTATTATGTCAATATTTGCACACATAAGGCTTGTCCACCGACATTTCTCGCATAACACATTTTTACCAACACCTGGACATACCAATTCTTGTCTAGCAATTTCTTTGTTGTCAACATTTGGAAAGATTACCCTAAAAATAACCTGGCCTTTTATCCAACATGTGGAGCACTTTACTGGCATATAAAGGTTGGATGGGAACCTGGTTAATGTAACACATTATTCACGCAGTGGTTCAGCTAATTGCTCAGGCTATTGATGCCTAAAGGAGCTCAACCGGATCAATAGAAATCGACTTTGATTTTGGACGTTTTGACCAAGTTCCTGAGAACATCGATATATGCCTACCTTGGCACTCACAGTAAAAACAAAATGTAAAAAAGATTGCCCAGCCGCTGGGCACAAACTCGTGATTTTCAGATGTCAAAGTGGGCTGCTCAGACTGCGCCACCGCAGTTCACCAGAATACGTGGTGATACTTGATCTAAATAGAGAATCCTTTTGAATCGTTTTGTTTTAATCCTTCCACAAACCACAGCCCTAACCTTAACCACTCGAAATGAACGCCTGAACTGTCGACCTTTGAGTTGTTTCTGTTTTAACCCTGTAACCATGCATAATTAACCCTATAACCATGTGGAATTCGCCCTGTAACCACGCATAATTAACCCTATAACCATGTGGAATTTGCCCTGTAACCACGCATAATTAACCCTATAACCATGTGGAATTTGCCCTGTAACCACGCATAATTAACCCTATAACCATGTGGAATTCGCCCTGTAACCACGCATAATTAACCCTATAACCATGTGGAATTTGCCCTGTAACCACGCAGAATTAACCCTATAACCATGTGGAATTCGCCCTGTAACCACGCATAATTAACCCTATAACCATGTGGAATTCGCCCTGTAACCACGCATAATTAACCCTATAACCATGTGGAATTCGCCCTGTAACCACATGGAACGAATGCGGAAAGAATAGACAGATTCATAACACGTCAAATTTCAAAAGGAAACTATGAGATCTTGTTGAAGGAGCTGTGCTTATTGCTTTCCAGGTGTGAGGACATAAAGGATAAGGAATTCTGACAGACCACAGTATAACCCCCCCCCCCCCCCCCCATTCTCTAGAGCAGAGCTGCTGAATGTGTTCCTAAGAGTTAGAATGCTCGACAAAGTCAAGATCAACATACAGACAGTAGCAGACGATTGAGTTAGAGCTACTACCCAGCTACTACTACTGCCTAGTTCAGTACGCCCATGACATCAACTGTGTGTGTGCGCCTGTGTGCGTATGACTTTTGCGCATGTGTGTCTGCCTACGTGTGTTTCCCTTTATTTATGTTTACAATCCATATTTCCAGGACATTTATTTTGTCTGCGGGTGATTATCCAGGAGAAGATGATTATAATGCCATCATATTTGTGTAGTGTAGATAGAGAGGGGACGGGACATAAAACACCCACTACAACACACTGTGATTGATGACCCAACGCTCTCCTTAGAGCCACTTCTCGCACACACACACGCACACACACACACACACACACACACACACGTATAACATAAACACACGCACACACACACACACGCACGCACGCACGCATAACATAAACGCACGCATACACACACACACACACACACAGACACACACACACACACACACACACACACACACACACACACACACATAAAATGGATGACCCTGGGCTCTCCTCAAAGCCTCTCCTCTGTAAATGACAACTGCCATCTAAAAGACAACTCTTCTTCTGGTGATTTGATTATTGTTCATAACAGACATGTCATAGGAAACACAAATGGCAGATAGTATTTCATGAGAGATGGCACCACAAACGACTCATTCATTGTTCAACAAATGTGGTTTTATATTTTAGGTTGGAGGGTCTCACAAAGACTCATGTATGAGACACACTGCTCATTCTCTATACGGTTTCATATTTTACAGGGGTCTAACAAATGAAAGACAAATCAAATACACTACTCATCGGTTTCAGACTTAGGAAAGAGGGTCTCACATGTGAAATGCACCCATAGTAAGATCCACTTTCTGAAGTACAGTTGCTGTTCAGATCAGGGTTCAAATTGTAGTTGTTTGACCATCTGCCACTCCAGGGAGGCTCAGTCAAATGTCTAAACTAAAGAAAACGAATACCATTTGAACCCAGGTCTGTTGCCATGTCTGGGCAAGCAGGTGCAGACGCATAGAATGAGGAATTAGAAATAGGAGCTCTATGTGCACACGCCTGTAGTAGGCGTACCAGGTGCCAGAGGTCGAGGTAGAGACAGAGTAGACAGGTAGATAAGAGGTTGAAGAGCTGATAAGATGCTTATGGTTTCTTAATCACCACAAATGAGTGTGCACCTTTTATCTCTGAATGTCAGTGCCCATGGTGCTATGGTTACCTCGAACAGAATAAAACCTTAAGCACCTGAATCTCTTGGCTTTACAGTCGTGTCTGGCCAAATTATGATCTGAAAAATACATGAGCGTTATAGGTCATTACATTTTACATCAAAGTCAACACGGTCTTGAAGCAGGTCGAGGGAGAAACAAGGTCTGAACGAGATACTGTTCATGCTATTTGATGGGAGAAGGTCTGTATGAGAGTGAGAGAGAGAGAGAGAGAGAGACCTAGAGAGAGCTAGAGAAGAAGCGAGAGAGGGAGAGGGCGATAATGAGAGAGAGGTTGTCACGACACCAGCACTGTTGAATGGCAACATCATTTGTCTCTGTGTGCGTCCTGAAGATGTCAGATCATCAACATCACAGCATAATTAAATGTGGCGTCCTATCTGCTGCAATTCGTCTAACTAACGTATGACTGCCCAGACCAGCAGCCATTCTGTCACCTCACTTCCTGTAATCCCCAGGGCTTTGTGGCTCCTATTAACTTATTGATAGATTTAAATAGAAACTAATACATGGGTTTCCTTCAACATCGAACGTCAACAAGGAAGCTAGGAGAGATACCTACTGTGAGTCACTGTCATGGGGGATAATCATGTCCACAGGGCAGATGAGGGCCCACTGCTCATCTGCGTATCTACACATCTAACGATACTGTAGGCTAACTGAGTTTGGAAACCCAAAAGATGGAAGATCACAATGATGATCCGATGGTCGTCGCAGAATGAGGGATATGAGTTTCGTAATCATTTTATATTGATTAAGACGTAATCTACTCTGGTCCAGGACGACTCGGCACACTGGTTGGAGGATGAGTAGGGTCTACTACTTCTGCAAATCTGAATATGGCACGATACTGTAGGCTAACTGAGTTTACAAACCCAGAGGAAGGGTCACTAGGATTAACAGATGATCAGAGGTTGATTGACATCCGATTCATTACGATTTCAATGAGAAGGTCATACAGAATGAAGAGACGAGGTTCGAATGTAATATACTGGGGTCCATCACCACTCAACATATTGGTCTCAACATTATATTCAAGTCAGAGAGCAGCCGTTAGTTACATGTGAGATGTTGTGTTTATCGAATTCCCTGTGTTTATTGAATGCCTTGTGTTGGATGTGCTCTGATAATGTAACTATTATTTGTCCAAAACGGTTTATTCATGCCTGTTTGCTTGATGATATGATTTTTTTTTTCAACGATTGATCTAAAAGAACGAGTGATATGTGGGAGATATCGAAGAATTGTGTGTTTCAAGGACATGGCGTGTATTTTGGGTTGGAATTTACCAGCTACGTCAAGGTGACCCTCCATCTAGGTGACCCTGTGGATCTGCGGACGTAGGATCTTAATTTGATCACTCTGGTTGCTGAGAATGTTCCCCGTGCAAACTTGTAGCGGGTTCAAGGTTTTAAAAAAGGCTTCCAAAGTTTGTCATTTCCACTCCTGTTGTAACAAACGGGCTCAAATTAAGATCCTACCACCTGTAAAGACACAATTCAAACTTTCCATTTTACACATGATGAAAGAACCGTGGGACACTTATATTGTACTATTACCACGAGGAAATGTATCCATGGATGAAAGTCACTTAAGAGATTGCCAAAGACACCAGCCATGTACTACACATGCTGACTGCATGTTGTTTAGCATCTCAAACAATGAGCTTCACTCCGACTGCCTGAAGCAATACCGCATTGCTCGGACTCGGACCATTTGTGAGTAGACGACAGATGGTTATTGCACAGACTCCTCAGAGTGGGTTTTATGTTCAGTTTTCCATGTAGCCCATAGGGTATCAGTAGGATGATTGATTTTACCCTCCTGGACATGTCCTGTTGAGTAGAGGTACAACCATAAGCTAGTGGAAATTGTAAGCGTCAATGAATGTTAGATTCACAGCTGGGTACATATGGGAATGTATAACAATGTTGTGTGTGCGTGTGAGAGAGAGAGAGAGAGAGAGAGAGAGAGAGAGAGAGAGAGAGAGAGAGAGAGAGAGAGAGAGAGAGAGAGAGAGACGTGCCTTAAGCCCTGTGAGAAAACTGAACAGGCAGTAACAAACCAATTTACTGTACATTAGTTTCAGAAAATGAGTTAGGATGAGCAGCTGTTTGTTAAAGGCCCAGAGCAGACAAGAACATGATTTACATTTCATACACGGTTGCAATAATACTGTGAAATAGTGAACATGACGATAGTGCCCTTTTAGTGTAAGAGATGTTTGAAAAGACTGCTTGAAATTTCAGCCTGTTTTGGTGTGCACCAATTGTGCACCATTTTCAGCCTGATTTGCAGCTGTTCACCATTTTCCCCCTATATTTTCGCCCCACGCGGGCCCTGGCAATTCGAGTTCAAGCCAATAACATTCACTCTCTCGCCATTTGATTGACATTTAGCAAGAGGCACATCATGGAAACACAGCAGAGCGAGAGAGAGATACCTGCACATATATGACGTAGAACACCATTTTCTGTGACCACTTTTGGCTCGTGAGAGCTACCTTCCAGAAAAACAGTTGCTTTCAAACTAAGTATTTTTTGTCAAGACAGTAATTATGCTCATAGATTATGCATGTGTGAACTACACATTGACACTTCCAGCCCAAAGCAGGAAGTTCAAAAAAGACTTAGTCATCGGCAAAGTTCTGCCTTTAATAGACCAATAAGAGAGTTCCAAACCGCTCTGCCTCTCTAGTTTTCAGTTCTCCCCTCCCCACTCAGACCACTCCCAGACAGTCTGAGTAAAAATCTTGCTTGAGATAATGCTCTTTGCTAAGAAGCTTTTTTTTTGTTTTTGTTTTGACCATTTTGATCGAAAACAATCAAACCAAGGTAATGTCATTGTTACCCAGAAATGCTTTAATATTTAGATTAAAAAAAACGGCTGCATTGGACCTTTAAACAGCTTGCAGGAGAGTGAGCGGTTACAGGGGTTGTACTAACCATCTTCTCAGTGAGAACACACCTGAACCTGCCATAGACCCATTGTCTGGGAGGAGATGTGTGCATGTCTGTGTGTGCCTGTGTATGTGCTTGTGTATCTGCATCCTTGCACGTGAGTGTGGGTGTTAGTCATATGGAACCTTCCAGACAACACCAAGTCTTTTTTTCGCCTTGTGTCTTTAATATTGTGCTAACAAGCAACCAGCGGAGGATGGGTTCATTCACTGGTGGGGGGGGGGGGGGGGGGGGGGGGCTATAGGAGGATGGGTTCATTGTATTGGCTGTTATGGAATAAGTGGAACGGAGTCAAACGTGGTTTCCATATGTTTAATGTGGTTTGATACCGTTCCATGTATTGGATTTCAGCCATTACTATGAGCCCGTCCTCCTATGGCACCTCCCACCAGCCTCCTCTGCCAGCAACACATCATCATCTGGGATCTCAGGATGTGGCATCCTAATCACACTTCTCTGTTCTACAAGAGGTTGTCTGCCTCATTGTGGCTTCATTTTATTCTTTATGCTTCTGTCAGATACACAATAGCCACTTGAGATATCAAATCACAAGTTTGAGTTGGTTAGATGTATTTAGTTGAATAGATCCTCATATAATAAGCATATCAAATGTGTGATGTTGTGCTATTATTTATTTGATTCGAGCAATTACAACCTCTCCAATTATCTGGTGTTTGTCCTCCTTTGAAGTCTGTGCATCGAGCCATCTGTATCATTCAAATGAGCTGTCACACACTCACGACTCTCATCGAGCCTATGTTTCGGATAGTGGTGACCAACCAGGTTTTAAATCCACATCTCATGGAGCTGCTCGCCTCAAGACTGTCTTAGTCCGCTGAGCTAAAGGCTAGACATTATTTTGAGGAGACATCTGCATCATTCAATTGTGCCGTCACTCTCTCCTCTCAATCACAGTCTGTCTCAACTAGTGTCACTGACTAACCAGGTTCCAACCCGGGTCTCATTTGCGAATGAGACCCAATGAGCTAAATGCCTAGGCATTAGGTCTGGGAGAAAAAGAAAGTCTTCAGGCAACATTAACCATCATGCAATGTGGTTCACCGAACGACCTCTATCACACAACCAGCGCAATTTCTTTATATCCATGAATCAAACTTATTTTTCTTTTGTGCAGTTTTCTGTGCATCTGTATTTCACTTCCTACATTACAAGGTGCTATGTCACTCACCTCACTCTATTAGGGGAAAAGAAAGAGGCATGATGTAAAGAGAAGTGTCTCATGAATTACAGAGCAGGAACTCCTTTAAGCCCGGGAAAACTCCAGGGCTGGATGGCATACCAGTAGAGGTATACCAAAACCCTTTTGGATATACTCAGAGGACCGTTATTATCATGTTTTAACCACTCCTATATACAGTTGAAGTCGGACGTTTACATACACTAAGGATGGTGTCATTAAAACTCATTTTACAACTACCACAATTTTCTTGTTAACAAACTATAGTTTTGGCAAGTCGGTTGGGACATCTACTCTGTGCATGACACAATAATTTTTTCCAAACAATTGTTTACAGACAGATTATTTCACTTATCACAATTACATTGTGTCAGAGGTTTACATACACTAAGTTGACTGTGCCTTTAAACAGCTTGGAAAATTCCAGAAAATGATGTCATGGCTTTAGAAGCGTGTACCTGTGGATGTATTTCAAGGCCTACCTTCAAACTCAGTGCCTCTTTGCTTGACATCATGAGAAAATCCAAAGAAATTAGCCAAGACCTCAGAAAAAAAACCTGTAAACCTCTGTCTGGTTCATACTTGGGAGCAATTTCCAAACGCCTGAAGGTACCACTCAGGAATGAGACGCTTTCTGTGTCCTAGAGATGAACGTACTTTGGTGCAAAAACTGCAAATCAATCTCAGAACAACAGCAATGGACCTTGTGAAGATGCTGGAGGAAACAGGTACAAAAGTATCTATATTAAAGTCCTTTATCGACATAATCTGAAAGGCCGTTTAGCAAGGAAGAAACCACTGCTCCAAAACCGCCATAAAAAAGCCAGACTATGGTTTGCCACTGCACATGGGGACAAATATCATATTTTTTGGAGTAATGTCCTCTGATCTGCAAAAATAGAACTGTTTGGCCATAATGACCATTGTTATGTTTGGAGGAAAAGGGGGAGGCTTGCAAGCCAAATAACATATTGTAGGGGTGCTTGCTGCAGGACTGTTGCCCTTCACAAAATAGATGGCATCATGAGGAAGAAAAATGATGTGGATATATTGAAGCAAGATCTCAAGACATCAGTCAGGAAGCTAAAGCTTGGTTTAAAATGGGTCTTCCAAATGGACAATGACCCCAAGCATACTTCCAAAGTTGTAGCAAAATGGCTTCTCCAGGCTAGGGTCTATTTCTCTCCACTTCCTGTCTGACTGATGTGCCCAAAGTAAACTGCCTGTTACTCAGGCCCAGAAGCTAAAATAATGTATGCATACTTTTTCTAACCTCTCTGGATTAAAACCAAATTATGATAGGATATTATGTATTGGATCACAAAAAAAAGCTACCTTTTACATTACTGTGTAGTTTACCAATAAAATGGTCTGATGGGGATTGTGAACATACTTGGTATACATATCCGGGAAAGAAAGAAGTGATCTCACTCCAATACATTTTTATAGAAAGTTAGTAAAAATACAGCAGATAAGATCTTGCTACCACGGAAAGGAAAATACATGTCTATTTGCGGAAAAATCTATTTCTCTTTATTCAGATAACTACCTCTCACTTTTGGTTATTTGAAAATTAAATAATCTCCAACGTAGCATTATTTTTTAAACAAGCAATAAAAAGTTGGCTGCAACTTCAGTTTAATCAACCAGAAAAGACATAAGAAATAATCCAACAAATATTGTGGTTAAACTCAAATATACTAATCGATAAAAAGAACATCATTTTTTTTTACAAAATGTATAATCTTTGTAAATGATATGATTAGTAGGACTGGTGGAGTTATGTCACATATGTAGCTTACAAAGATATATGGAAATGTATGGGCTGCCCAAAATTACAACCAACTAATTGCAGCATTACCGCATAGAAGGGGCAAAAAAGGAAGGGGGAAAAAGGAAGGAATTTGTCTGTTGGCCCTGCATTAAAGACGAAAATGGGTTAAAGAAAATTGTGATAAATAAAAAAAATATACCAGTTTAATTTAACTTCTCTAGGGTCTGTGGGACTAGAGTCCCACCTGGCCAACATCCAGTGAAATTGCAGAGAGACAAATTCAAAAACAGAAATACTCATTATAAAAATTAATAAAACACACAAGTGTTATACATCGGCTTAAATATGAACTTCTTGTTAATCCAACCGATGTGTCAGATTTCAAAAAGGCTATACGGCGAAAGCATACCATGCGATTATCTGAGAACAGTGCCCAGCAGACAAATAATTACAAACAGTAACCAGCCAAGTAGAGGAGTTACAAAAGTCAGAAATAGCGGTAAAATTAATCACTTACCTTTGATGATCTTCATATGGTTGCACTCCCAAAACTCCCATCTACTCAATAAATGTTTGTTTTGTTCGATAAAGTCCCTCTTTATATCCAAAAACCTCAATTTTGTTTGTGCTTTTTGTTCAGTAATCCACAGGCTCAAAGGCAGTCACACAGGCAGACGAAAAATCAGAAAAGTATCAGTAAAGTTTGTAGAAACATGTCAAACGATGTTTATAATCAATCCTCAGATTGTTTTTAGTCATAATAATCAATAATATTTCAACCGGACAAAAGCTTTGTCAATATAAAAGGAAAAAAAGAAAGGCACGCTCTCTGTCGTGCGCATGAAAAAGCTCTGAGACACTGCAGTGTCCACTCACTCAAAGTGGTCTTACTCCCTCATTTTTCACAATTCAAGCCTGAAACAATTTCTAAAGACTGTTGACATCTCGTGGAAGCCATAGGAAGTGCAATTTGAGTCCTGTGTCAATGGAATCTGTATAGGCAGTCAATGGAAAACTACAAACATAAACAAATCCCACTTCCTGGATGGATTTTTCTCAGGTTTTTGCCTGCCATATCAGTTATGTTATACTCACAGATATTATTGTAACAGTTTTGGAAACTTTAGAGTGTTTTCTATCCAGATCTACAAATTATATACATATCATAGCTTCTGGGCCTGAGTAGCAGGCAGTTTACTTTGGGCATGCTTTTCATCCGGAGGTGAAAATAGTGCCCTCTACCCTAGTGTGGTTTTAAATACCAAAATATTGACAGCTCTGCCATGTAGATTGCAATATAGATGGGAAGAGATTTTCAATGTACCGATTTCATGGCACATGGTTTATGAACTAATATGCAAAACGGCACTGGATTCAAAACTTTTCAATTCAAATTATTATACAAAATTCTTGCAACCAATAGAATGTTATATATATATATATATATATATATATATATATATGGGGGATACAACCTTCACAGCGCTGCAGATTTTGCTGGAAAGAGACAGTCATTAGATCATTCATTTTGGTACTGTCCATATGTAGCTTGTTTTTGGTCACAGGTCCAGGAATGGCTGAGGAATTGCAACATTTACCTGGTGCTAACGCTGCAGATAGCAATACTGGGAGTCATAGTCATAGTCAATCGAGCAATAATATAGTACTACTTTTTGCAAAAAAACCGATCTTTCATTTACAATCTGTAGAAAGTATGAGCATAGAAAGGTTCAGAACTTTTGTGAAGCATGACATCACAGTTGAAAAATAAAACAGCACAGAAAGAGCTGAAGGATGGGACTAATAACAACAAGATAACAAATGTAAAATACACTGTGTCTGTTCTGAACTTTTGTGAAGTAGCACAGTTAAAAATACATGGTAAATAGAACAGGACATCAGAAATAGATGGGAGAGGTTGAGGGTAGTGGAAGGACAAGACTAAAAACAAACAAAACGTAACTATTGTAAAAATGGATTGTGGAAAATATTAAAGGAAAATTTCAAAGATATGTATATGTATACACTACCGTTCAAAAGTTTGGTATCACTTAGAAATGTCCGTGTTTTTGAAAGACAAGCATATTTTTTTTGTCCATTAAAATAACTTCAAATTGATCAGAAATACAGTGTAGGTATTGTTCATGTTGTAAATGACTGTTGTAGCTGGAAAATGAATTTTTTTTTAATGGAATATCTACATAGGCGTACAGAGGCCCATTATCATCAACCATCACTCCTGTGTTCCAATGACAAGTTGTGTTAGCTAATCCAAGTTGATCATTTTAAAAGGCTAATTGATCCTTTTGAAATTATGTTAGCACAGCTGGAAACGTTTTTTTCTGATTAAAGAAGCAATAAAACTGGCCTTCTTTAGACTAGTTGAGCATCTGGAGCATCAGCATTTGTGGGTTCGATTAAAGTCTCAAAATGGCCAGAAACAAACTACATTTCGTAGTGACCCGAAACTTTGAATGGTTGTGTATGTAATATATACAGTATATTGACAAAAATAAATATGGGGGATTGGTAATGATTCAGACATTACATTGATGGAAGCTACAATACATCTGCAATATTAAAGCTGATCTTCCTCCCAAATGTAAAAAATAAATACAAAATAAAGAGAAGTGTCTAATACTGCTGGGTCTGGTGACAATGGTTACATGTCTTTAACGGGCTGGCACCTGTTACACAATGTGGGTACTCAAGCAATGGGGGTGCTAAGGATGGAACTATTCTGGAAGCTGGCATACAGTGTGTGCCCATCTCGTGGCCGTTATTGACAGCAATGGGCATACTGAGAGAACTGCCTGACGCCATGAGAAGAATGTAAAAAAGAGAGGGAGGAGGGGGAGGAGAAAGATGAGAGAGTAGGAGGAGGAGTACAAAGAGGAGAACAAGGAGAAGGAAAGGGGGATACCTAGTCAGTTGTACAACTGAAATGTGTCTTCCACATTTAACACAAGGGATGCCTTAACTGACATCTACCTCTACGGCGCCCGGGGAACAATGGGTTAACTGCCTTGCTCAGGGGCAGAACAACAGATATTTACTTTGTCAGCTCGGGGATTCGATCCAGCAACCTTTCGGTTACTGGCCCAACGCTGAGAGGGGGGAGGAAAAATAGGAGAGGTCAGATAAATGGATGCACCAGATGGATTGGCACTAGATTAGAGGAAGAATGGAAAATGTGACATTACTCATACACTTTTATTGGTCTGATAAAAGATAGAGGGACTGTCAACATGAAACGCGCAAATAAATAGCCATCACTAGCCGGCAACGACCGGGTTACTCAACCCTGCACCTTAGAGGCTGCTGCCCTATATACATAGACATGGAATCACTGGTCACTTGAATAATGGAACACTAGTCACTTTAATAATGTTGACATACTGCTTTACTCATCTCATATGTATATACTGTATTCTATTCTACTGTATTTTAGTCAATGCCACTCCGACAATGCTCGTCCTAATATTTATATTTTTCTTAATTCCATTCTTTTACTTTTAGATTTGTGTGTATTGTTGTGAATTGTTAGATATTACTGCGCTGTCGGAGCTAGGAACACAAGCATTTCACTACACTAGCAATAACATCTGCTAAATATGTGTATGTGACCAATACAATTTGATTAGATTTGATCAATCGGTGATCAAGGAGCTAGGATTGTGATCATGTTGGATTTTTGAGAAGCTTGATTTTCAATAGCATGATTTATCTGGTCAGTATGTTCTGTATCTGAACCTGACGCTGTGTTCGTGGTCAGGTAAAGTGTTCAGAGTAGACTGTGTAATGTAAGATACTGTAATAGTACCATAGTTCACATTTTCTTTAATGTGCTTCTCATTCCACCTACCTGTAGCACGCGCTCCAGTAGGTATATCTCTCTGGTCACCCACAAAAACAATTATTCCTTCCAGTTCTCTGCTGCCAATGACTGGAACGAACTACAAAAATCTCTGGAACTGGAAACACTTATCTCCCTCACTAGATTTAAGCACCAGCTGTCAGAGCAGCTCACAGATTACTGCACCAGTACATAGCCCATCTATAATTTAGGCCAAACAACTACCTCTTCCCCTACTGTATTTATTTATTTTGCACCTTTGCACCCCATTATTTCTATCTTTACTTTGCACTTTCTTCCACTGCAAATCTACCATTCCAGTGTTTTACTTGCTATATTGTATTTGCTTTTTGCCTTTACCTCCCTTATCTCACCTCATTTGCTCACATTGTATATATAATTATTTTTCTAATGTATTATTGACTGTATGTTTGTTTTACTCCATGTGTAACTCTGTGTTGTTGTATGTGCTGAACTGCTTTGCTTTATCTTGGCCAGGTCGCAATTGTAAATGAGAACTTGTTCTCAACTTGCCTACCTGGTTAAATAAAGGTGAAATAATATCTCTGAGTACATCTAGGTTACCCTAATTAGATCAGCAAATCCCGTATTGCATACAATTACGCAACTTATAGTAGCGAGAGGATACATTTTCAGACTGGTCTCCCGTGGGATTTGAACCCACAACGCTGATATCACAAGTGCCATGCTCTACCAATTGAGCCACACAGGGACCTTTCTACCGTATAGATGGTATAGTAAGTGGTTACGACCACTACTAGCTCTTATCTTTTTGTCTCTGTGTTCCTCCTCTGCATGTAGGCTCCATGTCGCCACCGTACAGGTTCCATTTACTACCACTGGCCCACTCACTCACATCCCTGAGAGACTTCCTCTTCCCCAGTCTTGTTATCTCACCCTCAGCCCTCACAGAAAGAAAGAGAGAGAGAGAGAGAGAGAGAGAGAGAGAGAGAGAGAGATGAGAGAGAGAGAGAGAGAGAGAGAGAGAGAGAGAGAGAGAGAGAGAGAGAGAGAGAGAGAGAGAGAGAGAGAGAAAGAGCGATGAGAGAGTGAAGGGGAAAGGAGAGAGAGACAGAGAGAGGGGTATAGAAAGAGAAATATAGTCCAATGAATGCATTGTTTAGTGTTGTGATGTGTAATGGCTTTTCTGGCATGCATCTAAAACATTTTTGGAGAGTTTGCCCCACGAAGATGTACATGCGTATATATCTCTCTTTTTCCCCTCTTGCTCTCTCTTTCTATATATATATATATATATAGATATATATATCTCTTTAACGGTGACAAACGGTGACAAACGGTGCCCACAAACTGTTAGGGCCTACATAAAGCTGTCTCAACAGCAGAAATGTCTTTTTAGCACCATGGAGTGAATCCTTACCACTGCTATACATGTCTATCAGCAAAGCCTTGTCTGACAGCGAAACAGTTTATTCAGCCTCATTGTCTGCCTTTTAAAAAAACATAGCTGACATGACTGACAAGCTTAAACAAATGGCGGTTCAAATCAAATCAAAAGTTTATTTGTCACTTGCGCCAAATGCAACAGGTGAAATGCGGAACACAATGCAAATAGTCCAGTTAGCCATTTTATTACCTGTTCAGGAGTCTTATGGCTTGGGGGTAAAAGCTGTTGAGAAGCCTTTTGGTCCTAGACTTGGCGCTCTGGTACCGCTTGCTCCGGTAATAGAGAGAACAGTCTATGACTGGGGTGGCTGGGGTCTTTGACCATTTTTAGGGCCTTCCTCTGTCACTGGCCTGGTGTAGAGGTCCTGGATGGCAGGCAGCCGTACGCACTACCCTCTGTAGTGCCTTACAGCAACAAGCAGTTGCCGTATCAGGCAGTGATTACAACCAGCTCTCGATGTTACAGCTGTAGAACCTTTTGAGGATCTGAGGACCCATGCCAAATCTGTTTATTTTCTTGAGGGGAATAGGCTTTGTCGTGCCCTCTTCACGACTATCTTGGTGTGTTTGGACCATTCTAGTTTATTGGTGATGTGGACACCAAGGAACCCCCCCCCCCCTCTCCCCTGTAACTATTCCCTAGGTTGTTGCTGTAAATGAGAACGTGTTCTCAGTCAACTTATCTGGTAAAATAACTTTAACTTAAAATAAAGTAAATTCTCCCTGTACACCAAGTCAGAACTGTTGGATAAATAAAGGTGGCATATAAGCAGACAATAAAAGCTCTTACAATATTCAATGATTACATTTTTCTAAAACAGGCTATAGGCTACATGTGCACCACCAAGTTAGAACAGTGGGCTAAGTTTGGAGGGGGAAAGGGACCAAATTATTGGTGAGGCACATGGGCTACTAATACCTTACTACACAACATACACTTAGTTTTACTTTCTTAGCTACAGTATACATATCTCTCTGGCATATTACATAATTTATGCAGCAGCATACAATACATTTTTGGACTCACCTTGTTGTGCTTCGTGGGCAAATTTTGTCATCAAAGTTTGTCATCAAAGTCGGTCACAAAGTTGAATCATGACGTCAGGGATCTTCAGGTCGGAGATCTAGAAAGAGACTGGAGTTCTCGACTTGGAATTCTGAGTTGGATGACCATTCAAAATGTATTTTCCCAGTCTAAGCTAATTTTTTTCAGAGTTCCCAGTTGTTTTGAACTCACTGAAGTCTGAGATTTCCCAGGTCAGAGTTTCCAGTTGTTTGAACACGGCAGAAGTCACTGCCAGTGTATTGTTCTGCCTGCAGCTATGGAACCCAGACCTCTTCACTGGACGTGCTATCTTGTCCTGGACCTGCTGTTTTCGACTCTCTCTCTATTGCACCTGCTGTCTCTAACTCTGAATGCTCGGCTATAAAAAGCCAACTAACGTTTACTTGTGAGGTGCTGACATGTTACACCATCTACAACCCGGCACAGCCAGAAGAGGACTTGCCACCCCTCAGAGTCTGGTTCCTCTCTAGGTTTCTTCCTAGGTTCCTGCCTTTCTAGGGAGTTTTTCCTAGCTTCTACATCTGCATTGCTTGCTGTTTGGGGTTTTAGGCTGGGTTCCTGTATAGCACTTTGTGACATCGGCTGATGGAAAAAGGGCTTTTTAAATACATTTCATTGATTGATTGATTGACACAACATTATCCGGCCTATCTTGTTGAATGTTTATCCTTCAAGCTTGGAAAAGAGACCCATAAACCCAGACTTAGACCACACACTGACTCCACTGATTAGCAGGCTAGTGGTTTCTTTGCAACGCTTGCAGTTAGCCACTGATTCCTTCCAAACCACTCATTGTTGAATTTGCGATTTCCAACTTATTGGGTAATGTTTATGTCCAATGGTCAATGAGCACCGGAATGTTTGATCAATAATTTATCTTCATATGAAAAGTATTGAGAAGGATTTGCCAGAAGATTGTCGACTTAATTAATGATGATGACTAAGATTTTGAAAGTATGATGTTGAGATCAGTTCAATCAAAGCTACGGAAGATATAACGTGATATGACTTCATATCTGTGACCAATGACCTTGAGCCTTCTTGGGTGGGCACTTCTAATATAACTCTATGGCAGCACCAAAGGGGCTTGAATTTTCAAGCTCTACCCGTAGATTGTGTAGTAGTGTCCCCATGAGTGACAGAACACTGAGCCAATCAGAAACTAGAAAACATTACCAACCCTTACACTCTATATTTTCCGCTGGCTGCCCCACCACCACAGAAAGCACTGAGCTAGGCTGAAACACCTGCATTTTGGAGCTGCCTTAATCAAGAAAGCAAAAAAGAGACTATTTTTATATATGGCTTTGTTAACTCAATTATTATTATTTTTTTAAGTTTGCAAACTGATAAGAGATGCGTATTGATGTCAAAATAACATGCAAAACAGGCAACAACAAAAAAATACATATATATGTTTTTTAGGCTAAACAGGTGGGGCTCAAAACCTGAATGACGGGTCGCAACACAGAGAGAAAGAGAAAAAGAGAGAGAGGCGGAGAGAGCAAGAGAAAGAGAGATAGTCAGAGAGAGGAAGTCTGAACTCAACAACCACTAGGCTACCTCTACCTCTTCAGGTTCCTTTTAGACATCCGTCATCCATTTATCTTTCCCTCCATGTACACTTGATGTTGTTGACACTAGTATTCTATCTGTTTTCGGGTCATGCAATGCTGGCTGAGTTGCTTTTTTTTTGTTTCTTGTTAAGTACTTGTAGTTGTTCACCTCCTTCACCCTCTGTTAATGTTCTCTATCTATAGGATGGATGGACTTTACCCTGTCATGACCTATACACCACGAGAACTAAAGAAGGTTATAGTTTTTTTACAATCGCTAACATATTTTTGTCCAATCTGTAGTCACATTTTCAAAACTCTAAACACAATTAACACAACTTCCGTCTGTGGACCATACCATTTACACAATTCATGTTGTTTTCACCAAATATGCAGTTAATTAACACGTTTCTAAAATGCTTACATTGTCTTTACATACAAGCTTACCCAATACCAAAATTATGGATCTTTCTTGTCTTATTTAAAAATGCTTGCACACAGCATGCCAGAAATGAAGACCTAATGTTCAAAACCCTTAAATATAGTATAAAGCCTTTACTTCTGCAACAACAGCAGCTCAAAAGCTATATTGAAACAGCTGATAAGCATTTGTGACCCGATTCAGGAAACTAGGTTTAGGTCGCAAGTCAAATGCCTTCTCGAACATGTAAACTTTCATGTGCCTTAATATCAAACTTGTATGCCATCTGTAAATACAAATACAATTGTTAAATTACGAACCTAGTTTGTTTAGCCACAGAAAAAGTGAGCAACCTTCCCGCTAGCCATGATTGGCTGAGAAAATGAGTGGACTGGACATGCCACGAGATGAGTTTGGATTGGTCTGCCATATAATACGTGTAATCATGTCAAATGCAGCTTTTTTTTAAATGTATTAATTATTAAAACTTCATAAACCTAATGTCAAGTTAAAGTGTACAGTTAGCTAGCTAATGTTAGCTGGCTGGCTCACTAGCTAACATTATGTGTATGCTCTCCACTTTCTGGTGGACTGAGTTTTGAAGTCAGGGGAATTTGAGTATGATAGCTAAGAAGAAAACACCAGTCTGGATTACATAATCAAACTAAGGGCAACCATGCATGGCATCAGACAGGAGACGTGTCTAACCATTATGTATGTAAGATAGTCTAGCTAGCTACATTTTCAGATATTACACGTTTCTAATTTTGACAGAAATTTGTTTAATTTGAAGTGTACTGTTAGCTAGCTAACATTAGCTGGCTGAGTCACTAGCTAACATTATGTGTATGATCTTAATCTTCGTATCTCAGACATGACTAGTTATAGACATAGAACCTGGTTGTTTAGCTACCTGCAGATTCATGCAAGGTTGTAACTTCATGAGTTGTGATTATGGTCCATTGTTTAGCTAGCTAGCTACATGTCTTAACAAAAGACTCAACTCTAATTCTGACAAAACATTTTCATTTGAAGTTAGTGTATTGTTAGCTAGCTAGCTAGCTAACGTTAGCTGACTAGCTAGCTAGAGTGAGACTAGCTAGCTAGGAGAGTGAGACCAAATCATGGACGCTGGACAGAGTGGATTTCAGCTGTAACAAAAAGGCAGTTTATTGAGTCAAAAGATATCTTGTCCTGCAGTTTAACGTGCACGGACCTGATTCATATAGCTCAGAAGGAGTTAGCTGGAAAAGGGACCTAGACAAAGGTTGTAGCAGATTATATACATGGAATAATGTAGGTGGAGTCTTGTCATGGTGGTCTTCTGACTGGTCCCGAAGAGTTGGAGGCGGGCCTGCTCCAGCCAGAGCAGGAGCCCCAATGGTGCACAGCAGAGTCCTCTGCTCTTGGCACCCGACCAGTAGAGGGGGGTGGAGTGTGTGCGTGTGTCCAGGAGTCGTGAGATAAGGGGAACTGAAACTGGCAGTTTATGGCTGGGGGTAGGGTGCTTCCTGTTTGGACAGGGGTGCGTGCAATGACTTGAGTCAGGCGGCTTAATATATGTGCTTGATATATGAGCTATGTATATGTATATGTGTATATATGACACTAGCTAACGTTAGCTGGCTGGCTAGCTAACGTTAACTGGCTAGCTAGCTAACATTAGCTGTCTGGCTCGCTAACTAACGTTACATCATGCATTGGTATACATTGTTTACCTAGCTAGCTATCTAGCTACATTTCTTAACAAAAAAACTCTAATCTTAGTGTGCCAGAGCCAGAATAACTGATGCATTTTTGAATGCTCAACACCCATTGAATATGTCCGGTGTCAGGCAACAAAGCGTATTTCAATTGTTGCCAACAGCACAGTTACGGTCATCAAAGCTCTGGATAACATGAGAACTGCCTAACCAGCTCTGCTAGGGGAGTAAAATGGTCAGAGTGGAGTGTTCTCTCATTATGTGTCTGGAAGTAGCTAGCCAATGTTAACCAGTTAGCTTGGGTGCTTGACTGTCGTTATTAGGTCAGAGCTTTCACAACAAATCTATTTATTGGCCAGAGCGTCCAGTGTGTGCTCTGAATGCGAAACGCTCTGAATTTACGAACTGACAATCTGACAGCACAGTTGCAGTCACCAACACTCTGGATAACATAACAGCTTAACCAGCTCTGCTAGGGCGAGTCATGTTCAGTGAGCTGTTCTCTCTCTCTCTTAGATGTCTGGAAGTAGCTGGCAAGTTAGTACAGAATGCACAGATCAACCATTAAAGAGATGGGTAGGGTTAAGGCTTGAGAGGGTGTGAACAATGCTGAATGTGTGTAGACAAAGAAGGGCTCTCCAATAGTAGTACCAAAACATTGAAAGACGGTTTTCTCAAAAGTGAGTTTACAAGATGATCAACTTTCAAAGCAAAATGAATTTCCAATTGTTTCCTCAAATGCAATGTATGATATACAATTCTGTAGCTCGGAGTCTCTACTTTTATCCAATGTAAAAAACTGAAATTCAAATGTTGATACATAAGACGGAATCCAGGTGGTGAGTCACAATTTTGAATGAACAGATCATTGAAACATTGAGAAATAGCTGATTTACTGTAAGTTGTGTAAAATAGACCAACCACAGCTGATTCCAATCTCAATCGGAGACGTAGCCAGGTGTTGAAGTCCTTTCAATTACATGGACATACACAGTAAAAAAGGGGGACTCTTTGGATTGATTTTGTTCAATGTGGATACAGAACAACACAGAGAGAGAAAAAAAATATATGTCTGGACAAGGGAGAGGAATAGTTGGACCAGGGAGAGGAATAGTTGGACCAGGGAGAAGAATAGTTGGACCAGGCAGAGGAGTAGCTGGACCAGGACAAGGGAGAAGGAGAGGTAGCTGAGATGAGTAAGAATGTGTGGTGGTGTTCAAAGGAGAGTAAGAGCTGTTGTCACTGATGAAATAAGAGCCACAATCATAAACCATGGTCTATCACTGAGAGAGTCTGGTGAAAGAGTCCAGCCTAATACCATGGTCTATCACTGAGAGAGTCTGGTGAAAGAGTCCAGCCTAATACCATGGTCTATCACTGAGAGAGTCTGGTGAAAGAGTCCAGCCTAATACCATGGTCTATCACTGAGAGAGGCTGGTGAAAGAGTCCAGCCTAATACCATGGTCTATCACTGAGAGAGTCTGGTGAAAGAGTCCAGCCTAATACCATGGTCTATCACTGAGAGAGGCTGGTGAAAGAGTCTAGCCTAATACCATGGTCTATCACTGAGAGAGTCTGGTGAAAGAGTCCAGCCTAATACCATGGTCTATCACTGAGAGAGGCTGGTGAAAGAGTCTAGCCTAATACCATGGTCTATCACTGAGAGAGGCTGGTGAAAGAGTCTAGCCTAATCTCAGATGGTCAACAGTGGTTTCCATTATCTGGAATTTCAACAAACCAACAGGTAAGTAATGCATTTCACAAGGGCTTCTTCTGTCATTACTGTTGCTATGTCCTACAGTAACTGTAGGCCACCAGTCCCAATGCAAATACATATGTAGTATTTTTGTTGCTCTAAAGGACACAACATCTTCCTCCCTCTGGGGGAAGAGGACAGCACCTCAGTGAAGAACAAGAGCCATTGTAGGATTGGTCATCTCTGACAATGCAATAAAACTGAGAGAAATTCAGGCCAGAATTGTAGAGGACAACCTGATATTTCACAATGTGGAAAGCATCAGCCTGACTACCATCGTAGTAGTACCATTTTAGTACCATTTTTTGAAAGGAACAGTGAGCGGGGTCAAGTAACTCCAATATGTCCAGGTATGATGTCTATCCAATATACATACAGTAGGACATACTGAAAAGCATTTACACATAATGTTTCATTTCTTTGAGAGAGTCATGGAGTTGGAGGCTAATCCGACCCCACATTAAAATACTTATGTAGACGAGGCAGGGTTTAACCTGGCAAAAACACGTCAGCGTGGAAGAAACGTCATCGGGAAAAGGGCCACTGTTGATGTGCCGGGTCAGAGAGGAGAACATTTTCACAATGTGTGCTGCAATCTGGAGTGCTGGTTTGGTCCTGCAGAAATTACAGATTGGTCCCTACAACACTGAGTGCCTTCTTTTGTTTTTAGGTGACCTCCGCCAACAACTGGTGCCAGAAGCAGAAAGGGCACCGCTGGGAGGAAACATGAGGACATTTGTGATTGGGTGGGACAATGTAGAATTCCACCATTCACATGCAATCACAAACTGGTTTGCAGCCCATCCAAGAAAGGTTTCCCTTTTCCTCCCCCTTACTCACCTTTCCTCCCCCCTACTCACCTTTCCTCCCCCCTACTCACCTTTCCTCCCCCCTACTCACCTTTCCTCCCCCTTACTCACCTTTCCTCCCCCTACTCACCTTTCCTCGCCCCTTACTCACCTTTCCTCACCCCTACTCACCTCCCCCCCACTCACCTTTCCTTCCCCCCTACTCACCTTTCCTCCCCCCTACTCACCTTTCCTCCTCCACTACTCACCTTTCCTCCCCCCTACTCACCTTTCCTCCCCCCTACTCACCTTTCCTCCCCCCTACTCACCTTTCCTCCCCCCTACTCACCTTTCCTCCCCCTTTCTCACCTTTCCTCCCCCTACTCACCTTTCCTCGCCCCTTACTCACCTTTCCTCACCCCTACTCACCTCCCCCCCCACTCACCTTTCCTTCCCCCCTACTCACCTTTCCTCCCCCCTACTCACCTTTCCTCCCCCCTACTCACCTTTCCCCCCCTACTCACCTTTCCTCCCCCTATTCACCTTTCCTCCCCCCTACTCACCTTTCCTCCCCCTTATTCACCTTTCCTCCCCCCCTACTCACCTTTCCTCCCCCCTATTCACATTTCCTCAACCCCATTGAGGATTTTTTTCTGCCTGGAGGTAGAAAGTGTATGATCATCGGTCACATGACCAAATGTTCTTCCTGGATGCAATGGATGCCGGCTTCCAAGGTGCATAGTGAGAGACGACATAGGACATGTGGCAAAATGCTGAAGATCGTATAGGTTAGAACAGGACTGTGCATTTTGGGGGATTTTCCCTTCTGTGCCCTTTTTACTGTAATTGTGTTAAATTTTTACACATTTGGAACCAAAGGTCATGTATGTTGGATGTGTTGTTGAACCAAAGGTCATGTATGTTGGATGTGTTGTTGAACCAAAGGTCATGTATGTTGGATGTGTTGTTGAACCAAAGGTCATGTATGTTGGATGTGTTGTTGAACCAAAGGTCATGTATGTTGGATGTGTTGTTGAACCAAAGGCCATGTATGTTGGATTTTTTGTTGATCACTGGCAGCAATTTGCTAATAAAGCTTTCACTGCAGCAATTCTGTCACTTCCTATTTTTTTCTGCTGTACATTCTATAAAGTAATGATGGCTCGTTCACTTTTAGATAGTATGTTGCCCTAAAAATGCACTCATTCGACACTCAATCAAAAAAAAATGTAGAGTGGCGTACAGTGAAAGGAAAGTGAATTCTCAAAAACAGGGGATGTCATATTGTCTATTGTATGCAGGTAGAAGTGAAACAGGAAAAGTAATGCAGTTTTTAATGCCGTCAATTGTTAGTGTTTTGAAAGTCTTAAGTATAGGTAAACACTTGTCAGCAATTGTAAAAAATAAAAACTAATGTAAATACATGTGACTTGTTGCGAAGGTACATCACCAAGCTGTGTGTGTGTGTTTGAGAGAGAGAGTGTGTGTGAGTGGATGTTGTTGTTAGTATGATGGAAATAGATCAACTGTAGAGATTTACAATAGAGATGTGTTAATGTTTTAGGCCTGTACTGTACCTACTGTATTAGTACCGGTCGTTTAGTTTTACTGTGTCTTCCAATACCCTGGTTATAAAGACAGAGTGGCTAGTGACCATCTGCTTTCTGTCAACATAATGGTCACATTATTGACCATCAAGGCATGTCTTCATCTGGGTCTGTACATCGTCTCAGAGTAGGAGTGCTGATCTCGGATCAGGTCCTTCCTGTCCATATAGTCATTGTGATCTAAAAGGTCAATCAGATTTACATAATGCATGCATACATTTTTACGTATGGGTGGTCCCGGGGTCAAACCCACTATACTGGCGTTACAAGTGCCATGCTCTACCAAGTGAACTACAGAAGACCCAGTAATGTTGCTGTCACTATGACGATTGAATAGTACATAACACTGGCTCTATCTAGTGGTGGGATGGTGGCTCTACATCAGACAACTGAGTCTAGGGCACCAGCTGTTCGTCCTGCTTGTGATCAGCAGCCAAGCTACAGTATCCGTCTATATAAGCAGGCTTGAGGCCCACTGTAAGAACTACTAATCCTCTGGCATGTCAACAACATAGCTCAGGCAGTAGGAAGCTCTCTCATCCATTTATATGCGGCTGATACAGTCTTATACTCAGCTGGCCCCTCCCTGGATTTTGTGTTAAATGCTCTACAACAAAGCGTTTTTAGAGTCCAACAAGCTTTCTCTCTCCTTATCCTTGTTCTGAACACCTCCAAAACAAATGTCACGTGGTTTGGTAAGAAGAATGCCCCCCTCCTCACAGGTGTGATTACTACCTCTGAGGGTTTAGAGTTTGAGGTAGTCACCTCATACAAGTACTTGGGAGTATGGCTAGACGGTACACTGTCCTTCTCTCAGCCCATATCAAAGCTGCAGGCTAAAGTTAAATCTAGACTTGGTTTCCTCTATCGTAATCACTCCTCTTTCATCACAGCTGCCAAACTAACCCTGATTCAGATGACCATCCTACCCATGCTAGATTACGGAGACATCATTTATAGATCAGCAGGTAAGGGTGCACTCGAGCAGCTAGATGTTCTTTACCATTCAGCCATCAGATTTGTCACCAATGCTCCTTATAGGACACATCACTGCACTCTATACTCCTCTGTAAACTGGTAATCTCTGGAAGACCCACTGGTTGATGTTTATTTCTAAAACCCTCTTAGGCCTCACTCCCCCCTATCTGAGATATCTACTGCAGCTCTCATCCTCCACACACAACATCCGTTCTGCCAGTCACATTCTGTTAAAGGTCCCTAACGCACACACATCCCTGTCTTTTCAGTTCACTGCAGCTAGGCACTGGAACGAGCTGCAACAAACACTCAAACTCAATAGTTTTACCTCAATCTCTTCATTCAAAGGCTCAATCATGGACACTTACTGACAGTTGTGACTGCTTTACGTGATGTATTGTTATCTCTACCTTCTTGCCCTTCGTGCTGTTGTCTGTGCCCAATAATGTTTGTACCATGTTTTGTGCTGCTACCATGTTGCGTTGCTACCATGTTGTGTTGCTACCATGCTGTGTTGTCATGTGTTGCTGCCATGCTATGCTGTTGTCTTAAGTCTTTCTTAATGTAGTGTTGTCTCTCTTGTCTCAATGTGTGTTTTGTCCTATATTTATATATATATATTTATTTTTTTCAATCCCAGCCCCCCGCAGGAGGCCTTTTGCCTTTTGGTAGGCCGCCATAAACAAAAATATCTAATGAAAATGAAGCCATCCATTCTGAGAAAGCTGGGACATTCAGCGACAGAATGTACTGCTCTAGAATAGATAGAATGTTTCGCCATTCCAGAATCCATAGGAATTGAACCTTCTAGAATTTCATCATTTGATATCTGATGTGATGATCAGAGACATATATTTATTTATATCTAAACATACGGCTCTACTGATGATGAAATAGCGGAGCCGACATGCATTAAGGATATAACGACAGTGCTGGTGAGCTGGTCAATTACGTGTGGTGACATTCATTGTATATCGTGCCTGATATATGTCTATGTCCGGTCCTATATATTGCAACAGGTTTGACCCTGGCCCAAAGGTATGTAATCTCCCGCGGAGTATTTTCTATTGAAATCGTTCAAGTTAAGGTGGAGCCTTGTGTCTTTTGAACTCGGGGACGGCTTTGACTCACACAAGGAAGCTGCGGAGGTTTCCTTCTTCAGTTTATTGATTTATTGACATAGATTTTTTTTTTTTTTCACCATTCGTTTCTCTCGACAGACACCAATAGCATTTTCGTAAAGTATATTTTTTTGTTTAAAATTACATTTATAATATTTTACTCACATATGTATTTTATTGGTTCATTTTTTTTTATTTATTATTATTGCAATAAACAAGAGTAGCCAGTATGAGTTGGGTATTGCTACAATTCGACATACAAACTCTTACTTGTCCCCTCTGACAATGAAATTCAAAAAAAGTACTTTATTGGCAAGACACGGTTTCACCAAAGTGTCTCCATCTTTATCGTTCTCTGGATGTTTTCCAAATGGCACCCTATTCCCTATAAAGTGCACTACTTTTGACCAGGGCAGTACATAGTGAATAGGGTGCCATTTGGGCAGCATTCTCTGCCTCTGGTGATTAATAAGGATGGAATAAGGCTAAGAGCCTACACACAGCTACCAGGACACCTGCTCAGAAAATATGTTCAACAGTTTGAATAATTACATGAGGATGTACGTACCATTTGAGGTGACTACGATATGAACATAGATGTGAATTTCAACTTCATGGATCTAACAGTGACAGAATCAAACCCTTTGAACTGATCGGTTGGGTCATGGTTGTTAATGATGCTTCGTCAACCTTATATCAAGAAACAATCGCTTAACGTCTGTGCCTGCGTGGGCGGGTTAAGGTTTGTCTCCTCTATTGTGGTCGGCCACCCTGCCTGGGTTAAGGTTTGTCTCCTGTATATCGTGATAGGCCACTTCTGTTCCAGCCATGGCTTCTCTGGTCTCTGATTGGTGGAGAGTGGGGAGAGCAGGTCTCAACACACACAATGTTACACAGGGTGCATCTGAAATGGCACCCTATTCCCTATATAGTGCATTACTTTTGACCAGAGCGCTATGGGCTTAGTGTACCATTTGGGACGCAGACATAATGATTACACACCAACATGAACAAGAGCACTACTCCAAGTACACTTTTTAACTTCACTACAAAGGAAATCGTCTCCACCAAGTCAAGATCAAGTTTAAGATCAGGATTAAGATCAAGTTAACCAAAAGAGCACATTGGTGGATAAACTGACTGAGTCAGCTCTTACATAATGGCATTGATATAATCATGTATTCTGTCATATCAGGATTTATTACTCAATACTCAACCTTATTTCTCACACACGAAAATGGAACACAACGCAACAAAAACACAAAAAAGTCCAAACTAAATGAAAACATCTTGTCAGATCAACTTTAATGCCAGCTACCTGGCGTGTACGTACCGTTCCCCAAGCAGAGATTGGCTGCTTTCCAATTCTCTCTCTTTCACCCATAAGTGTACACTTGTTCACACCCCCTTATTTAAAAGCATTGGATTTTTGCAAGCATGATTTACGCCATGTTCCTTACACCAGTCAATTTTAAATCCACGAGGGTGGGTGTAGGATTGCACACTTGGGTAGGTCAGAGAATTGGACCACAGCCATAATTACCGTTGGATTAGACCCCTCTAATATTAATGGCCCTTCTTCCCTAAACCGCTTCTTTATTGTCCTTCTTCCGGCCCTGTCCCAAATCGACCTCTAGACCCTTCAACCTATGCACTTGAAGAAATCTTAAGATGATTCAATACACAATATGGTAGTAGCGCAATCTGGTCGACTGATTGACTCGATGGCATTGTTGTGTCCAATCCGCTGAGATCGCTGCAAGTGCATAGGGTCTAGGGGTCCATTTTGTATTGGGCTTCTCTACTGTACCCTCTGCAGGCCACCTCCTCTGTGGACGAACATAAAAGGCCTATTATCAGGCACGTTTCCCATTCATAGGACCAGGAGTTTTACATGTCTTTTACTATGGTTGAGTTTGACTATGTGACTCGACCATGTGACCTGACCGGGACAAAATGCATTTAAGCACATCTAGGACCCAGAGTTCACTGTACATTACCCTGTAGTGTACAACACATTGTTTACGCTTAACAACAACAAGTTAACTCTCCGATCAAAGGTAAGACATTAGAACACATTGCTTCTCGCTGGAAGGGCAGTGTACATCTCCGTTTGGGGTGGTGTTCATTAGGGCACTTTTTTGCAACAGAAAACGAACGCCTGGCGTTTCTTATTGGACGAGTTCAGGTAGTACCGCCCTGTTCAGCTCCGTTTCGGCTAGTTTTCCTCCGTTTTGAGGCCGCCGTGAACACGGCCCAGTGCTACAGCAGTGTTCAGCAGGGCAGGCTTCTCTTCGTCTAATTCTCAGTTCAGGTAGCCTACTGTAGGTGGACAGCACAGTCTCAGTCTCTGCATCCGGTATCTTACCAACTCCTAAATATTCCACCCGTCTCACTTCCACCCGTCTCCAACCATTCCCTCCTAAATAGATGTTGTATTTATTATTATTTGAACGTCACTATAATTGTGTAGGTAACTATGGAGATGAACCAACCAACTCAAAACACAACAGAACAAAACACTGATCAGTCACGGTGAAATAATACACATAGCATTGCATGGCTTTCCGTTTAAAGACAGGAAGGCGTGGAAGTCCAAAAGAAAGAGGGCTGGGCAGGGTCTCCCAGGCCTGTCCTAAATACACTATGTGTGACCTTGCTGTGCTAGTGCTCCGGGGTGGTTGTCACTTAAGTTCAGTGTCTTCTCTCTCTCTCTCTCTCTCTCTCGCCCTCCTCTCGCTCTCGCTCTCTCTCTCTCTCTCGCTCTCGCTCCATCTCGCTGTGCCGCTCTCGCTCTTTGTCTCTCTCGGGGGATCTGGTAGAGATCGTTTGGAAGTTCGCGGTCCCGTTGTTGCCCTTATGTAGCCTTAAACCAACCCTCCGGATGGAAGAGGATGAGAGAGAGGGGGGGTCGATCCAGTGATGCATAAGAGAAGACCCTGACCCTTCCGGACCCCAGAACTACAGGCCCCAAACAGAGAGAAGGACAGGGAGACATACAGGGAGATACTCTATGTAGAGATACTGTACACTGGTCACACCACCAACACTGTATGGAGTTCATATGGGGGGGGGGGGGGGGGGGGGGTTGCATAGGTGGATGGAATCCGGAACCCTGTGCTTTATCACAGATACACAAATCATTCTCTCCGCACGCTCTCGGGGACACACACAAACGCACACGAGAACAGACTATCGTGTGGTTGTACTTTGAGGACTAAGACTCACATTGCGGTCTCACTGAGTAGTAGATGCTAGAATACCAGTTAGAGTATATGGCAAGGTTCCAGGTTACTGTGTTAAAGGGGCAGTATGAACCAACGCATGCCTCCTCTGATCTAGCTCCTCTCTCTGTTCTCGCGCTCTCCTATCCTGTGGAGAGGTTTAGCTGTGATCGTTATGGTGGTTGACACACTCCCCCCCCCCCGCAGCCATCTTTGTTGTTACAATCTATTTTCAAACGCCAGCGTGTCTCCGCCTCCTCCACAGTGCCTCTGGGTCTAGATATCCAGTGACCCACACTGGTCGTCCTCTCACTTAGCCCTGCCACAAAGTACCCCAGAGTCCTGCTCCCTTTCTCCTCTCTTACCCCTCTCTCCTTTCTCTCCCCCATAATTACCCTACACTCTGTCCCCATTAGGAGAACCCTTTTTGGTTCTAGAGGAACTCTTTTGGGTTCCATGTAGAACCCTCTGTGGAAAGTGTTCTACGTGGAAGCAAAAAAGGGTTCTTCAAAGGGTTCTCCTACGGGTACAGCCAAAGAACCCTTTTAGGTTCTAGATAGCACCTTTTTTCACAATCACCTTTACAGTCCTGTTCTCTTCTCTCCTCTGCCCCGCCCCCACGCGTCCCACATCAAGATGTGACCATCCCAATCCTGTTGTCACCCACAGTAATACTCTAACAAGGCCCTATAGGTCCACCAATAGGAAGAGAGCCTAGGGGTCACCCACAAATGGGGAACAAGGTTGCCTGTTTCGTTTGTGCCCCCGAGAGCGGGAGGAGAAATGTACAGTATTGTGGAATATTGCTATACTTATACATGGCTACACACGTTTATAATAGCTAAGAAGAAGACCACTGAAAAGCAGCTAGCCTACTGTACTGGCATACTATAGTAACAATATTCTCTTGGTTTGGAGGTGCATAGGAAGAGGTGGAGGTGAATAGTAGACTAAGTACACGTTAGACCAGAATGATGAGGAAACCATACATACTTATAGTGTGGCCCAGCACATACTGCACTGGAATAGTTAGCTGCAGTGGAGGGGTGTGTGTGCGTGTGTGTGTGTGCGTGCGTGCGTGCGTGCGTGTGTGCGTGTGTGTGCGTGCGTGCGCGATCAGTCTCATCAGTTTGTTCTATCGCTGTATGCAGTGATGGATCTCACAGTGTGTGGGGGAGAGGGAGGTGGGGAGGTGAGAGACGAACAGGGGAGTCTATCCAATGCATACTGTGTATCGCTCCTCCTATCGCTCTCTCTCTCTCTCTCTCTCTCTCTCTCTCTCTCTCTCTCTCTCTCGCTCTCTCTCTCCATCAGTCGATCACTCGCAGTCACAAGTCTATGAGATGGAGGGAGAGTTTCAGGTCAGGGTGCCCTCTTTCCCTTTCTTTTCTACTCCTCTAGATGTTTTTTACGTTTGATTTGTTCACCCATGATTTGTTTAACCTATCAATTGCTGTTTGTCGTTTATTTTGATTATTTTCTTCACAGTGTGCTTTTGGAGTGGCTGCTCCTGACTGGCCGAGGTGGAGGGGGGTGGAGTCAGTAAGGAGAGAAGAGGATTGGCCCGTGGGAGGTACGCATGGGTCCGGGGGCGGGTCTTAGGATGGCGTGGCTGAGAGGCGGGCCCTGTAATAGGTGGTGGTGGTGGTGATGCGAGGGGTGGTGGACGGAAGACGCTGCGGCGCGAAGCTGAGCCAATTGGTGGTTTGAGGAAGCGGCGGCGGCCATCGCTGCGGCAACCGCCAGGGGACTGGGCAAGAGACCAGCGCCCAAACATTTGGAGAGATCCTTAGAGAAGGTCAGAGAGGACTGAGGGGAGAGAGAGGCAGAGAGCGAGGGAGAAAGAGAGGGAGGGAGAGACGGATACAACGTTTAAGTGGCAGAAGGTGAACACAAGGGATTCAGGGGAACAGATATAGAAATTGCATTTCAGTTTGAACCTCTTTGATCTCACAACACAGAGGTTTCTACTCAAACTATGTTTCCAGCCAGCCGGAATCTACTCAGAGGAGGCTGCTGGGAGGAGCTGTAGGAGGACGGGCTCATTGTAATGACTGGAATGGAATTAATGGAACGGAGACAAACGCGTTGTCTTTATTTGTTTGGTACCATTCAATTGAGTCCATTCCAGCCATTACAGTGAGCCCGTCCTCCTGCAGCTCCTCCCAGCAGCCTCCTCTGAATCTACTTTACCATTAAGTACTGACTACTCAGGAGACAGCCAAACCTCCTCTCGTTAATTAACTGTCTGCGTGTTTGAGATAGACAACAATGCCCTTTGAACTTCACAGAATCACTGATCTACCATCCCCCTCGCGTCCCAAATTACTACCCAGCCTTAATCAGGCTGATCCAGTTGTTAATCTGATCTAGCCCTGGCACGATAATCTGATCTAGCCCTGGCACGATAATCTGATCTAGCCCTGGCACGATAATCTGATTTAGCCCTGGCACGATAATCTGATCTAGCCCTGGCACGATAATCTGATCTAGCCCTGGCACGTCAATCTGATCTAGCCCTGGCACAATAATCTGATCTAGCCCTGGCACGATAATCTGATCTAGCCCTGGCAAGATAATCTGATCTAGCCCTGGCATGTTAATCTGATCTAGCCCTGGCACGTTAATCTGATCTAGCCCTGGCACGTTAATCTGATCTAGCCCTGGCACGATAATCTGATCTAGCCCTGGCACGATAATCTGATCTAGCCCTGGCACAATAATCTGATCTAGCCATGGCACGATAATCTGATCTAGCCCTGGCACAATAATCTGATCTAGCCCTGGCACGATAATCTGATCTAGCCCTGGCACGATAATCTGATCTAGCCCTGGCACGATAGTGGTCGTAGAGGTGAAAAGTTACCGTGAGGTCAGCCCCCCTGTGCTTCTTGTGTCGGCTGAGGAGTGGGTTGGGTTTCCCTGCCACTCCGTCCCGGTGCCTTCGACTAGATATGTGCTGCAGAGCGAGAGAGAAAGAGAGAGGGGGAGAGATTAGGAGAGAGAGTGAGAGAGAAAGAGAGAGGGGGAGAAATTAGGAGAGAGAGCGAGAGACAAAGAGAGAGGGGGAGAGGTTAGGAGAGAGAGCGAGAGAAAGACAGGGTGCAGTGTTAGACAGCAGCCAGCCAGACAGACAGGTAGTGTTGAACTCTGACCTCTTGAATTCTCTAACAGCCGGTCCCAATCTACTCCCTAACTCCCTAACCCTTCAACGTTTGCAGATCTGAATAGGTATAATCAGGGTAATGGTGGAGCTAACAAGGCAGGGTTTAGCGAATTTGAACTAGCTGAGCTCTGGACTAAGTAGCCTAACTGCAATATATAAGGTACAAATGATAGGTAAACAAAACCAGTAGTCTCTAGTTAGGAGATTAAGAGGAAAGAAAAGATACAGTATGATGCCCCGCCCTTTCTTTCCATCACTCTCACCTGCTTGAGCTGCAGTTCGGAGTTGACCCGCACGTTGCAAATCTCACAGTGGAAGGTGCGTTCCTGAGTGTTGGGGTCCAGCGGCCCCCCTCCCAGCTCCCCTGGGAGTTTGGGGCCCAGTCGAGGGTACGCCTTAATGGGACCCAGCCCACTGCGAGCCTCCAGGATAGTTTTGTGTTTGGTACCTACACACACACACACACACACACACACACACACACACACACACACACACACACACACACACTTTCTTTAATTGACTTAAAGAAAATGGTGTCTAACAATCCCACAAAGGGATTGGTCAAGACACAAAAATAAGTCTTCAGTTCAGGATGACATCACCCCCAAGAACACTAACATGTACGCTATGCTGAACTCTTATGTGGCTCATGCTAACCCCATCGCAATTGCTAGAGCTCATCACCCATTGTAAACCTGGAATCCTTTCCCTCATACCACAGAACAGCATATGGTGAAGGAGAACTCAGCACACGTTCAGTTAGTGGAGTGGGACTGGGAGGTGTAGTGTAATATATTCGCCACTAGAGGGCCACAGTGATAAGGTAACGCTGGTCGTCTACAGAAGTGTTACTTTTGGACGTAACATAAGATGGTGTTTTTCAGGATCTCTGCATTGTCAGCAATGACGTTGGCACCGAACGGAAACACATCTTTAGATCTCTCTGTTCTCTTAGGGTAGCTAATTCAATGTTCTGGGTTCGGGTTAGCTTGACTGAGAGGTCATGTGGGTGGTTGTAGTAATGTCTTACAGGGGTCAACTGTCTAGAACAACATCTATACATTGAAGTCGACTCGTGCGTAGCTTTAGGTCTTGAAAGAATGGAAGAGCATGGTGAAGTATGTTCTGTGAGCTGCCTCTCACGAGCAGAAATATGAGTGTTCACATTTTTTGAATGGTTAGGAATACACAGACAGACAGCACTGACGACGTTGTGCCAAAATAGTTCCTATAATTAATTGCATGTTTTGCTCTTGCCTGAAAAATTCCAGTCATGTCCTACCCTCTGCCACCCCTGCCTGCACTCCTTCCTCCCCCGCTGTCCTCCCCCGTCCTCCCCCAATCCCAAACCACCAAGCAGTCTGGTTGCACTCTGTCTGACTGAGGGGTTTATGTGCATCCCAAATGGCACCCTATTCCCTATGGGCCCTGGTCAAAAGTGGAGCACTATATAAGGGAAAGGGTGCCATTTGGGGCGCAGGCTTTAACTTGTTCGATCAATCTTTGAGCTTTGAGAAGTGAGTTAGAGGTTACAGCAGGAGAACATGGGGAGTGGAGGTTGTCGGGGGAGGGGGGGGGGCAATGTCTGTAGTGACTGGTTTCACGTGTGGACAAAAATGTGCACTTTTGTTACTGCCTTTGTTCTATTCTGGGCCGACAATGGACGAACCCCCTCGGGGTGTTTTTCACTTGTGCTCTGCGAGCCGAGCTTGACTCATGTTTACAATTAACTAAAGTACTACGCAAACAGACAGGAGAAGTTTCTAAACATGAAAATAGACAAAAACACAGAAAGGAAACCATTGTGTAAACGTATGATCACGGTTGAATACACATCCATCCTTAACCTTGATCGCTCCTCTCTGTATGTAATGTATATTGTATAATGTATATATCACTAGCCACTTTAAACAATGCTATTTAATATAATGTTTACATATGTACATACTGTACTCTATACCATCTACTGCATCTTTATGTAATACATGTGTCACTTGCCACTTTAAACTATGCGACTTAATATAATGTTTACATACCCTACATTATTCATCTCATATGCATACGTATATACTGTACTCTATATCATCTACTGCATCTTTATGTAATACATGTGTCACTAGCCACTTTAAACTATGCCACTTTGTTTACATACCCTACATTACTCATCTCATACTCTCATACTCTCAGTACTCGATACCATCTACTGCATCTTGCCTTTGCCGCTCTGTACCGTCACTCATTCATATATCTTTATGTACTGTACATATCCTTTACCCCTATACACTTGTGTGTATAAGGTAGTAGTTTTGGAATTGTTAGGTTAGATTACTCGTTGGTTATTACTGCATTGTCGGAAATAGAAGCACAAGCATTTCGCTACACTCGCATTAACATCTGCTAACCATGTGTATCTGCCAAATAAAATTTGATTTGATGTTTGTCGCACCGCTAGCCACACTGTCTGTCTCTTTGTCTGTGATGTTCGTCGCACCGCTAGCCACACTGTCTGTCTCTCTGTATGTGATGTTCTTCGCACCGCGAGCCACACTGTCTGTCTTACTGTCTGTGATGTTCGTTGCACCGCGAGCCACACTGTCTGTCTCTCTGTCTGTGATGTTCGTCGCACCAAGAGACACACTGTCTGTCTCTCTGTCTGTGATGTTCGTCGCACCGCGAGCCACACTGTCTGTCTCTCTGTCTGTGATGTTCGTCGCACCGCGAGCCACACTGTCTGTCTCTCTGTCTGTGATGTTTGTCGCACCGCGAGCCACACTGTCTGTCTCTCTGTCTGTGATGTTCGTCGCACCGCGAGACACACTGTCTGTCTCTCTGTATGTAATGTTCTTCGCACCGCGAGCCACACTGTCTGTCTTACTGTCTGTGATGTTCGTTGCACCGCGAAAGCCACACTGTCTATCTCTCTGTCTGTGATGTTCGTCGCACCGCGAGCCACACTGTCTGTCTCTCTGTCTGTGATGTTCGTCGCACCGTGAGACACACTGTCTGTCTCTCTGTATGTAATGTTCTTCGCACCGCGAGCCACACTGTCTGTCTTACTGTCTGTGATGTTCGTTGCACCGCGAGAGCCACACTGTCTGTCTCTCTGTCTGTGATGTTCGTCGCACCAAGAGACACACTGTCTGTCTCTCTGTCTGTGATGTTCGTCGCACCGCGAGCCACACTGTCTGTCTCTCTGTCTGTGATGTTTGTCGCACCGCGAGCCACACTGTCTGTCTCTCTGTCTGTGATGTTCGTCGCAACGCGAGCCACACTGTCTGTCTCTCTGTCTGTGATGTTCATCGCACCGCGAGCCGAACTGTCTGTCTCTCTGTCTGTGATGTTCATCGCACCGCGAGCCACACTGTCTGTCTCTCTGTCTGTGATGTTCATCGCACCGCGAGCCACACTGTCTGTCTCTCTGTCTGTGATGTTCGTCGCACCAAGAGCCACACTGTATGTCTCTCTGTCTATGATGTTCGTCGCAACGCGAGCCACACTGTCTGTCTCTCTGTATGTGATGTTCTTCGCACCGCGAGCCACACTGTCTGTCTTACTGTCTGTGATGTTCGTTGCACCGCGAGCCACACTGTCTGTCTCTCTGTCTGTGATGTTCGTCGCACCAAGAGACACACTGTCTGTCTCTCTGTCTGTGATGTTCGTCGCACCGCGAGCCACACTGTCTGTCTCTCTGTCTGTGATGTTCGTCGCACCGCGAGCCACACTGTCTGTCTCTCTGTCTGTGATGTTTGTCGCACCGCGAGCCACACTGTCTGTCTCTCTGTCTGTGATGTTCGTCGCACCGCGAGACACACTGTCTGTCTCTCTGTATGTAATGTTCTTCGCACCGCGAGCCACACTGTCTGTCTTACTGTCTGTGATGTTCGTTGCACCGCGAAAGCCACACTGTCTATCTCTCTGTCTGTGATGTTCGTCGCACCGCGAGCCACACTGTCTGTCTCTCTGTCTGTGATGTTCGTCGCACCGTGAGACACACTGTCTGTCTCTCTGTATGTAATGTTCTTCGCACCGCGAGCCACACTGTCTGTCTTACTGTCTGTGATGTTCGTTGCACCGCGAGAGCCACACTGTCTGTCTCTCTGTCTGTGATGTTCGTCGCACCAAGAGACACACTGTCTGTCTCTCTGTCTGTGATGTTCGTCGCACCGCGAGCCACACTGTCTGTCTCTCTGTCTGTGATGTTTGTCGCACCGCGAGCCACACTGTCTGTCTCTCTGTCTGTGATGTTCGTCGCAACGCGAGCCACACTGTCTGTCTCTCTGTCTGTGATGTTCATCGCACCGCGAGCCGAACTGTCTGTCTCTCTGTCTGTGATGTTCATCGCACCGCGAGCCACACTGTCTGTCTCTCTGTCTGTGATGTTCATCGCACCGCGAGCCACACTGTCTGTCTCTCTGTCTGTGATGTTCGTCGCACCAAGAGCCACACTGTATGTCTCTCTGTCTATGATGTTCGTCGCAACGCGAGCCACACTGTCTGTCTCTCTGTCTGTGATGTTCATCGCACCGCGAGCCGAACTGTCTGTCTCTCTGTCTGTGATGTTCATCGCACTGCGAGCCACACTGTCTGTCTCTCTGTCTGTGATGTTCATCGCACCGCGAGCCACACTGTCTGTCTCTCTGTCTGTGATATTCGTCGCACCGCGAGCCACACTGTCTGTCTCTCTGTCTGTGATATTAGTCGCACCGCGAGCCACACTGTCTGTCTCTCTGTCTGTGATGTTCGTCGCACCGCGAGCCACACTGTCTGTCTCTCTGTCTGTGATGTTCGTCGCACCGCGAGCCACACTGTCTGTCTCTCTGTCTGTGATGTTCGTCGCACCAAGAGCCGAACTGTCTGTCTCTCTGTCTGTGATGTTCGTCGCACCGCGAGCCACACTGTCTGTCTCTCTGTGATGTTCGTCGCACCAAGAGCCGAACTGTCTGTCTCTCTGTCTGTGATGTTCATCGCACCAAGAGCCACACTGTCTGTCTCTCTGTCTGTGATGTTCGTCGCACCGCGAGCCACACTGTCTGTCTCTCTGTCTGTGATGTTCGTCGCACCGCTAGCCACACTGCCTGTCTCTCTGTCTGTGATGTTCGTCGCACCGCGAGCCACACTGTCTGTCTCTCTGTCTGTGATATTCGTCGCACCGCGAGCCACACTGTCTGTCTCTCTGTCTGTGATGTTCGTCGCACCGCGAGCCACACTGTCTGTCTCTCTGTCTGTGATGTTCGTCGCACCGCGAGCCACACTGTCTGTCTCTCTGTCTGTGATATTCGTCGCACCGCTAGCCACACTGCCTGTCTCTCTGTCTGTGATGTTCGTCGCACCGCGAGCCACACTGTCTGTCTCTCTGTCTGTGATATTCGTCGCACCGCGAGCCACACTGTCTGTCTCTCTGTCTGTGATGTTCGTCGCACCGCGAGCCACACTGTCTGTCTCTCTGTCTGTGATGTTCGTCGCACCGCGAGCCACACTGTCTGTCTCTCTGTCTGTGATGTTCGTCGCACCAAGAGCCGAACTGTCTGTCTCTCTGTCTGTGATGTTCGTCGCACCGCGAGCCACACTGTCTGTCTCTCTGTCTGTGATGTTCGTCGCACCGCGAGCCACACTGTCTGTCTCTCTGTCTGTGATATTAGTCGCATCACGAACCACACTGTCTGTCTCTCTGTCTGTGATGTTCGTTGCACCGCGAGCCACACTGTCTGTCTCTCTGTCTGTGGACTTTAACGTTATTTGGGGAAAGAGACAATATTGCTTCCAGATTGTGTGTTGATTTGTGCAGCTACTCTGCCCAGATTGAACTGCAGGCACTGTCGCTGTCACACACACACGTCTGAGTGTCTTTATCTCTGTTTTGGTTTAATATCTGTCTGTGCAGCGTAAGTGATCTTTGTGGGAGTTTGCATGTACGTACTTAATTAGTGCTTGAGTGCACATGCATACTGTAAGAAGAGATGAGAGGGAGCCCTCTGTTACACGATCAACTAGCAATCTTATCTCATTCCTTCATCACTGTGTCCTGCCCCTGGGGCTCAATCAAACATCTATTACAAAAAGCCTTCCAGAGGTTACTCTAATGATATCAGTGATCCTTTTTCCATTGGTGGACACTAAATCTACATTAAGCTGTTCATTGATGTGTATTATCATGTCTGGCTGACTGGTGGTCCAAGGCTATTCTTATTCCCTTAACAACACTGCCTTACTGCTGTGGCGTGGTAATGGTGATATGTAGAGACGTGTGTGTGTGTGTGTGTGTGTATGTGTGTGTGTGTGTGTGTGTGTGTGTGTGTGTGTGTGTGTGTGTGTGTGTGTGTGTGTGTGTGTGTGTGTGTGTGTGTGTGTGTGTGTGTGTGTGTGTGTGTGTGTGTGTGTGTGTGTGTGTGTGTGTGTGTGTGTGTGTGCGCGCGCGTGTGTGTGACATGAATCAGAACACAGAGGGAGTGAGGGCAAGTTAACTGCTTCCCAGGTTACAAACAAAGCCACTGAGACTGAGTGGAAGGTTTGTGGCTGAATGGAGTTGAGAGGAAACAAATACTATTTGAACCCAGGTCTGGATTCATAGCAGCTTTGTGGTTTTACAGGCTTAAAGAAACTCCTCCAGTGGTGAAGCATTAAGAGGGCCTCATCTACCAGCATTAACAGGACTTTCTCGGCGTCCTATTCAGGCTGAATGCCTGGGGTAACAGAGAACAGCTTTCTGCTGCATCCGCTTACAGTATCACAAGATACATCATGAATGTTTGAGTGGGAGACTCAATACCTTTCAGAGAATTATTATCAAGGCGTATTTGCTCTGTCACTGGACTGTGTAGGCCTGTGCTGGCTGGGTGATAGAGGACGTGTAGAAACAGGAAGGAAGAAGAGGAGAAATATGCTACTCGGGGCATGTTGGATCAGACACGACAGTAAAACCATTTTGGGAAGGAAGCTTTTGGTTGAAGAGGTTATATGCTTGGCTAGAGTCTAGCGCCTTTGATTTATTTGGTCATCAAGATACTTTTGTTGTAGAAGCACCCTCATCTGTGTTTGAACTTGAAACGCTTACCCCTTTTGGATTTTATTTTCCCTAAGTGCTGGATAAAATGAAAATGGCCGTGTTGATGAGGGTGACACAGGCCAGGCAGATGGGTAGAGGAGATCCGATCTGAGTCGAAATCTTTTATTTTTTTCATCTGGCACTCCACACAGGCTAAATCTCAAGCTCTCAAAGTATTTGACAGAAAACAAACACTATGTTAGCCCAGGTCTTTTGGTAAGGAATTCTCCATTAAGTACTGACTATTCAGAGGACTGCCAAGTGTCCCCTCCGAGATTAGTAACCTGAAGATGGTCACTGTCCATACATACATTTACATACCTTTGTTGTGAGCCTCCAGCTGTGAAAGGGAGTTGACGGCTACTTTGCAGAGTGAGCAGTAGAGGAGTTTCTTAGCTTTGTCCTCCTCTGTCTCTGGGCCGGCCGGGGCCCCGGGAGCAACAGGGGCCACCGGACCACCACTCTGGTCTGGGTTGGTGGTGCCGAAAGCCAGGGGAGAGTCAGAGGATTGGGGGAGCAGAGGAGGAGGGGTGAGGGTGGGGGAGGTCAGCATGGGACACACAGAGGGGGCAAGGGGGGAGTCGGTGGTGGGAGAGGTGGAGAGGGGAGGCAGGGGGTGTAGGGGCCCAGGCAGGGCCAGCAGAGGTCCCCCATTAAACTGTGACGACAGAGGGCGCGGTTCGTCTATAAAGAGGAAACACAAGGGGGAATCACTGTCAAATAAAATGCAGTGTTAACAAAACAAAAAATGAGTGAAGCATGTCACTGAAACTATAACGTGTTTACAATAGATTTCGGCGATGCTGTCCAAGTGTGTATGAGGTGAAGCAGAGTCAAGTTTTTTCTTAAAACATATAACCAAACACATCCCAACCCGAGCCAGAGGCCACTTCAACTACAACCCACTGGCTGGTTCAAAGATCACACACACACACCCCATTTTATCTTACTAAAGTGAAGGATTCCAAAAGAAAAACACTGGCTTGCCATGGGGAAGTATTTTAGGATTCAGTACGACCTTATAATTGTGAACGGTTCCTTCCTTTTAATCTGTACTACAGCAATAACCCATAAGGGAGGATTTGACCAAGCAGGCTGGGAACCAGGGACAGAAGCAACTATGTACATATACTTGTATATAAACACATGGCATATACAGTGGGGCAAAAAAGTATTTAGTCAGCCACCAATTGTGCAAGTTCTCCCACTTAAAAAGATGAGAGAGGCATGTCATTTTCATCATAGGTACACTTCAGCTATGACAGACAAAATGAGAAAAAAATAAATCATATTGTAGGATTTTTTATGAATTTATTTGCAAATGATGGTGGAAAATAAGTATTTGGTCAATAACAAAAGTTTATCTCAATACTTTGTTATATACCCTTTGTTGGCAATGACAGAGGTCAAACGTTTTCTGTAAGTCTTCACAAGGTTTTCACACACTGTTGCTGGTATTTTGGCCCATTCCTCCATGCAGATCTCCTCTAGAGCAGTGATGTTTTGGGGCTGTTGCTGGGCAACACGGACTTTCAACCATCCAAAGATTTTCTATGGGGTTGAGATCTGGAGACTGGCTAGGCCACTCCAGGACCTTGAAATGCTTCTTACGAAGCCACTCCTTCATTGCCCGGGCGGTGTGTTTGGGATCATTGTCATGCTGAAAGACCCAGCCACGTTTCATCTTCAATGCCCTTGCTGATTGAAGGAGGTTTTCACTCAAAATCTCACAATACATGGCCCCATTCATTCTTTCGTTTACACAGATCAGTCGTCCTGGTCCCTTTGCAGAAAAACAGCCCCAAAGCATGATGTTTCCACCCCCATGCTTCACAGTAGGTATGGTGTCCTTTGGATGCAACTCAGCATTCTTTGTCCTCCAAACACGACGAGTTGAGTTTTTACCAAAAAGTTATATTTTGGTTTCATCTGACCATATGATATTCTCCCAATCTTCTTCTGGATCATCCAAAAGCACTCTAGTAAACTTCAGACGGGCCTGGACATGTACTGGCTTAAGCAGGGGGACACGTCTGGCACTGCAGGATTTGAGTCCCTGGCGGCGTAGTGTGTTACTGATTGTAGGCTTTGTTACTTTGGTCCCAGCTCTCTGCAGGTCATTCACTAGGTCCCCCCGTGTGGTTCTGGGATTTTTGCTCACCGTTCTTGTGATCATTTTGACCCCACGGGGTGAGATCTTGCGTGGAGCCCCAGATCGAGGGAGATTATCAGTGGTCTTGTTTGTCTTCCATTTCCTAATAATTGCTCCCACAGTTGATTTCTTCAAACCAAGCTGCTTACCTATTGCAGATTCAGTCTTCCCAGCCTGGTGCAGGTCTACAATTTTGTTTCTGGTGTCCTTTGACAGCTCTTTGGTCTTGGCCATAGCGGAGTTTGGAGTGTGACTGTTTGAGGTTGTGGACAGGTGTCTTTTATACTGATAACAAGTTCAAACAGGTGCCATTAATACAGGTAACGAGTGGAGGACAGAGGAGCTCTTAAAGAAGAAGTCACAGGTCTGTGAGAGCCAGAAATCTTGCTTGTTTGTAGGTGACCAAATACTTATTTTCCACCATAATTTGCTAATAAATTCGTTTAAAATCCTACAATGTGATTTTCTTGATTTTTTTTTCTCATTTTGTCTGTCATAGTTGAAGTGTACCTATGATGAAAATTACAGGCCTCTCACATCTTTTTAAGTGGGAGAACTTGCACAATTGGTGGCTGAATAAATACTTTTTTGCCCCACTGTACAATATATGTTGAATATATGAAAATCTGGGTACAGAACAGAAACCTTATGAGGTGTCCGAGTTTTCCTCTCCTCTCAGTGATGTGGCTTGCTTCCCAAATGGCACCCTATTCACTTTCTAGGGCACTACTTTTGGCCGGGGCCCGTAGGGCACTCCCCCCTGGTCTCATCTTATTAAAATGTATCGGAGGAAAGAAGAGGAGAAAGAAATGGGAAACAGATACTCCCTTGGCAGTGGATGGATGTTTTTTCACCGGTTATTGTTGGCTGAGAATGAGATGGAGCCGGGGGAAAGTGACACAAGTGTGTTTTGAAAAGGGGTTCCACGGAAAACATCGCAAACACAAAACACACACACACACACACACTCATGCTAGGTCACACATTATTCATCCCACACACATACACACACTTTCTCTCTCTCCCACACATGTACAGTTAGTACACACATGCTTCTGGTCAGCCACTCCCATGCTGTAATGCCTCTGGTATTCACCCGACAAGGCACTTGATGGTGTTCCATAAAGACCCCCTAACTTTGGGTGGGTGGGGTGCAATCCAGAGTTCTCCCCTCCTCCCCCCCTCAGTTGGGGCACCAAACTCTCCTTCACCACCACCAACACTGTCACCACAGGACACACACACACAACCACCGACCACAGGATGTAGCTGCAGGCTGCAGGTGGGGGAGGGGTCGGACGGGACTGAAAGCCCTGCGGGATTATGGGTCTTAAAGGGGCTAGAGTGGGCTATTTTTGGGAAGAACACAAATATTGACTTTAACCGCTCAATTTCCTTTTCAGGATTTACTCATCCTCCTCCTCCTCAACAAGCTCTCACAGTCTCACTGCGGAATTAGACGTTTATCCAGGGTTGTTCCTGCTGCTCTGTATAGTTCCATTTCTCCAAACCTCAAATTTCAAAATGAAGGGCTAAGTTTAGCGTTATCCCGAATGGTTAAGGTAAGGGTTACGGTGTGGGATAGGGTTAAGAAAAAAAAACTCAATCCACCACTGGGCTCGAACACACCTCCTTCTGATCCAAAGTCATGGGATTACACCCAAGCCTCCTTGATCGGTGCTCACTGTTGCCCCTAGTAGCCATCTTTGAATGGATTTCCCGATGTCTTCAAATCAAATCAAAATCAAATCAAATCTCATTGGTCACACATATTTAGCGGATGTTATTGCAGGTGTGGCGAAGTGCCTGTGTTCCCGGCTCCAACAAGTGCAGTAGTGTCTAACAATTCACAACAATGCACACAAATCTAAAAGTAAAAGAATGGAATTAAGAAATCTATAAATATTAGGACGAGCAAGGTCGGAGTGGCATTGGACATCAGGACATGGACAGACGTCCAATTTCGAAGTCAACCTTGAACATAAAGCGCGGCTGCATCAAAGACCTGGGTGATGGGTGTGTCGGGGGTGTGTGGGGCGATGGGGGAGTGGTGTTTACGGCTGGGAGGGTTCATTCAAAAAAATGATACGAATACAAATAATGTTTTGTTGTCACATAAATAGGTGCAGTGAAACGTGTTGTTTTACAGGGTCAGCCATAGTGGTACTGCACCCCTGGAGCAAATGAGAGTTAAGTGCCTTGCTCAAGGGCACCTCGACAGATTTTTGACCTCGTCGGCTCAGGTATTAAAACCAGCGACCTTTGGATTACTGGCCCAACGCTCTAACCGCTAGCAACATCAGAGCAGAGGAAGGAGAGAGGGTGAGAGCGTAAAGCTGAACTTTACCCTCTAAGATTGTTCTAGAAAAGGACAACACATAAAACACGCGCGTGCATGCTCACACACAAGCGCCTACACACATGTACATACGCAGGCTCTTAAACACACTACTTGCGGCCCCCTTCTGTCAGATCTCTCGCACGTACAAACACACACACACACACGCACACACACACGTACAAACACGCACACGCACACACACACACCATCACAGTACATCAGCCCCCGATGGAAGAGCGCTGGCCTCCGACCGTGTATTGAAGTTGATCCCATAGCGTCCTGCATGTGGTTTATGTTAAGCTAAAGAGAGAAGGAGGGAGGAGGGGATGAGAGATCGTAATAGGGGATTTCATGATCCTCTATGGGCTGGAGGAGAGCTATGCTGTTAAGAACTTTCATTTCAATGTGCTTCCTTGTTATTCACCACAGTCACTCCTACGGGTGGTTCCCCCCTGAAACCGTGTTCAACTGGGTCTCAGCGTTCGGTATGTTTTAGAATACATTCCCAATGATTTATGCAACCTAAATGTATGTAATGCAACGGATTCCACTAGTGCTTTTAACACGAATGTCTTTATTGTTGATGCATTGTAATACACATGTATTTTGTATTTGATTGCCCTTTGGGCATTGAATTTGATTCCTATGGTTCACCCCCTCAGACTCGACTCAGCGTTTCATGTTTCAAACATGTTTCGGCAGACATATCGTATTGATTCCCATCCTCCAGGAAAAAAAAAAATCAGATCCTGAATTGATCAGGCTTTTCCCAATTACAGATGGATAACTTCTATTACAGATGGATAACTTCTATTACAGATGGATCACTCCAATTACAGATGGATCACTCCAATTACAGACGGATCACTCCAATTTAAAAGGCCAGTAGAGAAAATAACACAGGCGCACACGCACCCACACACGCAACCACATACACACGCACCCACCCACCCACCCACACACACACACACACACACACACACACACACACACACACACACACACACACACACACACACACACACACACACACACACACACACACACACACACACACACACACACACACACACACACACACACACAGACTACAAACTACAACCAGATGCTTTAAAGTTCTCCTCAGTATAATAATGCTGTTATTCAGCATGATGATTAAAGAGTGAAGATGGTGTGGGCTAGACAGCTGAGACCAGGGGGGGGGGGGATAGGCATCCATTGCGTTAGAAGATACCAGACATCTACCATCAATCCACCCTGTAGCTGGCTCTCTATATGGGGATACAGACAGGAATGGGAGAAAGAGAGGGAGGATTGGCCGATAGCTGGACAAGATAAGAAGTGATAGGGAAAGATAAGAAGTGATAGGGAAAGATAAGAAGTGATAGGGAAAGAGGCAGAAGTAGGGATAGAGATGGCTTATGTTTAGGAAAAAAGCATGTATATCTTTCTTATATAAAAAAAACAAGTTTTCTTTATTTAAAGGTCAATACAATTTAATGCTGAGGGAGAATCAAAGAGATGTGTTTTCAATAACATAGTAAAAGTTGCTCAAGGGGGACTACTGCCTCATCCATCCAAAAACCATGTGCTAAACTAGCGCCATTGTCCTGGAAGGACAAGACAAATTAATAAATGTTCACTAACGATAAATTCAATTACATACGTGCCAAAACACTCGACAGAAAGCATACCAATACCACATTTTTAAATATAAATAAATAAAGCATCAGATGTTAGTTACAAACTCAGAGAAAGTAGCTAATGAAATAAAACATTTGATCTGTTTGGTAGCTACAGTACACTGTTTGAACACATGAGCATAGTGCTGGCTAGTTGTGGTACTGCCAGTAACCAGGTGGGTGTGCTGGGATAAGGTGTACCCCCTTCGAGTGGTCAGGGGTTATGTTCACAGGAGGAGATAAGGGGCCTGTGCACAGGGTCAGAAGGAGGGTGTACCCCTTGTGTGTGGTTCCCCTCCAGCCCTCTCCTCCCTGGCTGTGTTACAGGAGTCCATGCTCAGAGTCCATGCCCTGACATATTGAGGCTACTCTGAGGGCAAAAGGGAGTGAGGGAAGGTAGTGCTAGAATGCTTCCCACAATTGTGTCAAGTTGGCTGGATGTCCTTTGGGTGGTGGACCATTCTTGATACACACGGCAAACTGTTGAGTATGGGGAGGAAGGTGCTCCTAATGCTTGGTATACTTAGTGTATATCATTAATTTATAAGTCCAAAAATGGATGTTGCAACTAAGGATTCTAGTGTTAATGATTAATGAATGGAGAAACCCAACACTGTTCTAACGAGCACTCAGCATCATTTATAATGCAGCATGGTGCCTTCTCCTCTCCTCCTGGACTCCGTATTAACTGTGACTCAGATACACACGCAGGCTCCCAAGCGTCACTCAGCCTGGGTGGAAGGGCTGTCGACTTACACTAGCAAATAAACAATTATGCTGTACGGTTGTACGGTGTGGGGGGTAAAAGTTATAGACTACAGTTCAACTCTTCCGTTTTACAACCAACATCCCATTAGGATATTGCAGGGATTGGTAGCCGTGTATAGTTTATGTGAGCAGTGTATGAGATCCAGATCAACTTCCGGTTATTCAACACTACTCTACAGTATGCGTGCAGTAATGTAACTATAGCCCTCAAATGAAAGTCATCTCTTTAAATAACTTTGGGTGTGTGGAGTAAGCACACTGTAAGCACACTGGGCGCAGCTTGGCGGGTGGCTTTACTAGGGCTCTCATTAGAGAGGGAGGGAGGGGAGTCAGAGGAGGGGAAGGTGAAGAAGGAGGAGGAGAAGGAGGAGAAGAAGGAGGAGGAGAAGGAGGTAGATGAGAAAGAGGAGTAGGAGCAGGAGGAGAAGAAGGAGGAGGAGGAGGAGAAAGATTGAGGGGGAGAAGGAGAAGGAGGAGGTGGATGAGAAAGAGGAGTAGGAGCAGGAGGAGAAGAAGGAGGAGGAGGAGGAGAAAGATTAAGGAGGGGAGAAGGAGAAGGTGGATGAGAAAGAGGATTATGAGCAGGAGGAGTAGGAGGAGGAAGGAGGAGGAGGAGAAAGATTGAGGAGGAAGGAGGAGGAGGAAAAGGATGAGAAGGAGGAAGAAGGAGGAGGAGGAGGGCCACGGCTGCTCTCTCTTTAAAACAGCTAGCCTTGGCCTCTTCTTGTCCCTGTATAGTAAAGGCCCAGCCAAACCCATCTGCTCTCTTCCAAACCCCAGAGAGCTAAAGACCTTCTCTCTGGAGAACCACTGACCACAACTCAACCCCAGGCTTTTCCTTCACAGTCCCCCAAGGGCCCGTAACTGATCTTAGTACAGTACAATAACAACAAGCCCATATAATCCATCTTACAAACAAATATCTCAACTGGAATGTCTATTATTAGCACACTTCCATGAAATTCTCAGAAAAGATATTCAACCTTCAATATATTATATATTTCAATAGAACACATTGCACATTCTGAAGCTCAATAGTCATATCTCAAAGTCCCAGTAGAGGAAAATCAGACCAAACAAAACACACTTTACACAGTAAATCAATCTGCATCGACCATCACACAGAACTGTAACGTCTGAAAATCAGACCAAACAAACAGAGTAAAACAATCTGCATCGACCATCACACGGAACTGTAACGTCTGGGCTTCCGGTGACCTAACTTGGAAAATGGCTGCCTAGTTTTTCGTACTGCACATCGGTTGGGTATTCCCCCCCTAAATTCAAGTATTTACTCTGAGCATTATAATAACTTACGCAAAATGGAAAAGGGGAAAATAGGAAAAGATCGCGGAGCTACAACAACAGCCCGTAACAAGACAGTAGAAGATATAATCATCGATGAACCCGAGATGGCTAATGCTAGCGCAAATAAGATAGCAGCAGCAAAAGAACCCTCATTGAATGAGGTGATGAAGGGGGAATTGCGAGAGGCGCTCACAGGCTTACGAGTGGTACTTCGAGAAGATGTAAGAAAATAACTAAATGAGTTCAAGAAGGACATTAACCAGGAACTGGAAGAAAACTAATTAGAACTTCACAGCATATCTACAAGAATGGGGGACGCAGAACAGCGCATTGGGGAAACAGACACATGGAACTCAGCAGTCAAGGAAATACTTGAACAGTCAACACGCGCTACAGGCAAAAGTGACAGAACTCGAAGGTTTCTCACGTCGAAACAACAGTAGACTTTAAAACGTAGTAGAGGGCGCAGAAAAATACTCTATGCCCAAATTCGTGGAGGGTCTATTCAAGGGCATACTTGAAGACGACACTGACCTGGGAATCGAGAGAGTACACCGAGCTCTGGCCTCAAAACCCCTCAGTGGCGCCCCACCAAGATCCATAGTAGCACGGTTCCTAAAATTCTCAGTCAAAGAGAAAGTCTTACATGCAACCTGGAAAAAGCCTGTTAACTTCCAAGGCCAACGAGTGTTCTTTGATCATGACTACGCGGGAGAGATACTGAAAAGAAGGAAAGAATCTGCCCCCATTAGGAAAGCACTTAAAGAGAAGGGTATTCACTTCCAAACAACCAGACCCAGCAAAAATGTGGGTATTTCTGGAAAATGGCCCGGTTACATACGAGCATGCAGACGAGGCGGCTTGAGGATCTGAAGTTGACGGGTATCCCCGTGGAGTATACCGCCAGGAGAAAGGCGACATCACCAGCGTAAAGACTCGAGCAGGCTCTCCCATGGATCGTTGTCGACAAGCAGGGTCATGGAGAAAGAGGGAAACCATCTCGGCGAGAGGACGTTCACATCCGAGAGAGACTCAGGCATTTCCAACGGGAAGATGGAAGACACTGAATCGGATTTAACAGAATGAATAGTTACCGCGAGCTGTGAAGACGTTGGGTTGTCACGGTTGACATTACAATAGGTCAAATATATCCCCTATTTTCCCCCAATGCTGAACAAGGGTGAGTAGACAAAAGTATGTGTTCTTTATGAACACATTAAGTAGCGTCACGTTAATAACATATATATTAGCTAAGGATTAATGACACATTGACAACGGGGCGACAGAAGGGCATATCGAGGGGAGGATTCATGATATTCAGGCATGACCGATGTAGTTTTCACTTGTAATTAACCGATGTGTATAAGCGACGAAATAGGCACCCTTATTATTTTCGGTTCCACCAGGTCGTGTTTGTGACTACGTCACACATTTTCAACTCTGAGCGGGGGGCCCCTCCTGCGGACAGGATCGTCCCCTCGAACCCGGGAGGCAAGAGACAGTCCTCTGACATGGGAGTCCTAAAACCAAAGTATTTTCCTCTGAAAATCAGACCAAACAAACAGACTTTACACAGTAAAACAATCTGCATCGACCATCACACGGATGGTAGTAGCCAAGCTCTGCTCAAGTATGGGAATTATTTTCCTCTCCTCTCACCCTCCCTGACCACAGCCCACAGTGTCTGCGTGTGTGTTTTCACACGAGTGCATGTGTGTGTATTTGTACGTGCCTATGTGTGTGTGTGTGTCTTTGCGTAGCATGTGTGTATGTTATCCTATGGACCCCACTATGTGAACTACAGTGACCGCCCAGCCAGACCCACCCACCCATTCTTCATCCTCCAGACAAGGCTCCTCCAACTGCAACATACCCCAGCTGGGACCACAGCTGCTGGCCCTCACAGGCCCTGGATGTCCCCCTCCATGGAACTGATGTTGTGAAACTGGTATTGTGAGACTGCATCAAACACTGAGTGCACTGGGATACACACACAATCGCAGCTAGGGAGAGAGAGAGACACACGCACTCACTGACATTCAGGGAGATGGCTGGGCTTCCAGGGTCACAAGAAAGAGTCTTGGATGGAAAAATGCATTCTTTCACATGTATCTGCTTTCACATTTAGATCATGGTAGGCTTGTTTTGACTGCTTCCCTCTGGAATTATCTCAGAGCCTCATTAATTGAGGCTGGAGTGGAGTTGGACACTGAAACCTCTGTGACTGCAGGGCTGTAGGCTATATAGACGGTCAGACTGGCCTCTTAAGACCTTGTTGCAGTATTGTGCCGACCCACAATTCTAGAAACTATGCTGGGTGAATAACCAGGCCAGATCAGCACAGCTTGGTTTGGTTTTAGTCCCCTTTAGAGCAATGTTTAGACCCCTTCAGAGGACTGGACCCCTGTCCAGTCCTTCTGTCACGACACCATATGATGTCTCATGCTTCTAGTGGTGGGTTAAAGTCAGAAGAGAGATATGAAAACACCCTTGGGATGAAGAAAGGCAGCCACATCAGAATGTTAAGCCCCTCACCCTCAATTAGGAGTTCTGATATGACTGGGCAGAGGGCCGTGCGACTGGAGGACTGCAGGATACAGATCACCCTGTGAGGCAGAGAGACGACCCGTCTGCCCTCAGAAGCAGGTTTCACTATTGCAGCGACCCAAACTGCACGAGGTTGGCTGAGATATTTCATTTTCACATTGTCCTTTCAAGTATGGTGGAATGTGTACGCAGGCCAGTCCAGTACAGCTCAGTTTGGCTCGGCTCCGTTTGACTCAGTAGCGTGGAAATGGCTTTAGTTCTTGGGGGGTAAAGTGGAAACAAAGCCACAAGAACGATATGAAACAAACTCAGGGAGAAGAAAGGCAGAGCCCTTCAGTTAGGAGTTGTGACACCGTATGATGTCTGTTGGTCCCTGTCCTTTATCCGTTTCTATGTTATTGTTTCAGCTTTTTTTGATGACACCTGCCCTGTGTTTCCCTGGGGAAATAATGGTCTGTGCAACCTTTTTCAAATGCCAACACCAGATTCAAAATATGCCCCAGTTATTTTATTATGACGTGTTTGATTCAGGGAGGGACGGAGATGGACAGAGTGAGGGAATGGAAAGTTCCGGGTGGAGAGAGAGAGAGGAGCATTTACATTTGAGTCATTTAGCAGACACTCTTATCCAGTGTGACTTACAGTAGTGACTGCATACACTTCATACTTCTTTCCCCCTCTATGCTGGTCCCCCCCTGGGAATCAAACCCACAACCCTGGCATTGCAGGCAACATGCTCTACCGACTGAGCCACTCCTGGACCAGAGAGTATGGCAGAGACTGAGGCAGAAAGAGAGAGCGAGAGTGAGAAAGACAGGCAGAAAGAGAGTGAGAGACCGGCTTCCCAACGACAGAGAGCGAGAGAAAGAGCGCAAGAGAAAAAGAGCAACACCCTCCACCTTGCCCTCTATCCCTAACAACCAACCTGTCACTCCAATAATCTGACAACAACAGTGAATTACATTAGATTAGACTGATTAAACTGATGTCAGCTGTGATATTTCCATACCAATAGCTGTCGTCCGACAGCTAAGCCGTCTCTCTCGCGCGCTCTCTCCCTCCCTCCCTTAGCACCCTCTACCTCCTCCCAGACCCCACAATTTATTTTGACTGTGTGACAAATCACACTCTAATACCTAATAAAAACACGACCCATAACTATAAACACACCGAAGGGGGTCCGAATTAAAGAGGCCAAGAAAAGCTGCCACGTTATGGTGCCATTGTGAGAACTGCAAATTCACCGGTTTGTTTCTCTGAGGTCCAGCTTTAAATAGGTAGCCCGGTCCCAAATATCTGTGTGCCGTCTTGCCAACACCCCACGTGAAATTGACAATGACCAAAGAATTGACAATAGGAGTTGCCAAGTCAGCACAAACAGAAATGGGACCAGGCTACTTAACAGGACAAGCATTGTAGAAGCCTTTCATTGTTTTTGAAGGCAACACAGCATTAGTAGTGCAATACATTCCTTTAAAGAACTCCAAGATCGTCATTTCAGATCCAACTATACACGCTGCTGCTGTCCTCAGATCGACCTGCTGGTTGGCAGGAGAGGTTTTCCACAATGTGCTACTCGCGCGTCTCTGCTCAAAAGGCCATATTCAAATTCTGATAGAAATGAGTCCTTCCTTTTTCCTTTCGCTGAAGTATTCACTGACACGTTTGGGATCAAGGGTTTCCACCATACAGCGTTCACCAGTTCTGTCATGTCCAATCACAAGATCAGTTGTTAGCCTACTTCAATGAAGGGAGGAAGGAAGGATGCATTTGTAAAGTATTTTAACTTGGAGCTTGGTTCTGCAAGAATTTATAACCAGAGCTCCCCTCTCTAAGTCCTTGGGCTCTACTTGCAGCTGAGATTTTGGTCCAGTATTTATCTGTGTGTTTGTCATCTCAGGGTTAGGGAGACAGCAGTGACTGAGTAACTATGTATTTCTGAGGTATTTGAAAAAAGGAGTTAGTCTCTGCATGGAGGTAGAGACAAAAAAAATAGCTTTCTAAGTCCTTAGTGAGTTTCTGCTTCTCTCGCTGTTTTTGGTCCAGCTTCTCTCTGTGTGTTGGTCATTTTGTTATTGTCATCTCAGGGTCAGCTGGACAGCAGTGACAGAGGAGATCTGGGCCTAAACAGAGTCTGTGGTGCTTTGCTGATGCTGTGCTGGTGGGAATGTGGGAGGAGCAGACTCTAGCCATCAATTAAGGTCAGAGTTAGACCCGACCACACAGAGAGAGGAGCCATGAAGGACCAGAACAACATACTTCACGGCCTATGTGATTGTTATTCCTCCATGTCAGTGAAGAGCTACTCATATCTCCCTCAGCCCACAGTGGTCAGTTCATTTCCTTATGGATTGATAAGACTAACTGTATTAAAACATGGATGTAGTAGAATGGATGTGGTAGAATGGATGTGGTAGAATGGATGTAGTAGAATGGATGTAGTAGAAAGGATGTGGTAGAATGGATGTGATAGAATGGATGTAATAGATTGGATGTGGTAGAATGGATGTGGTAGAATGGATGTAGTAGAATGGATGTGGTAGAATGGATGTGATAGAATGGATGTGGTAGAATGGATGTGGTAGAATGGAGTAGTAGAATGGATGTAGTAGAATGGATGTAGTAGAATGGATGTAGTAGAATGGATGTAGTAGAATGGATGTAGTAGAATGGATGTAGTAGAATGGATGTGGTAGAATGGAGTAGTAGAATGGATGTGGTAGAATGGAGTAGTAGAATGGATGTGGTAGAATGGAGTAGTAGAATGGATGTAGTAGAATGGATGTAGTAGAATGGATGTAGTAGAATGGATGTAGTAGAATGGATGTGGTAGAATGGATGTGGTAGAATGGATGTAGTAGAATGGATGTAGTAGAATGGATGTGGTAGAATGGATGCGGTAGAATGGATGTAGTAGAATGGATGTAGTAGAATGGATGTGGTAGAATGGATGTGGTAGAATGGATGTGGTAGAATGGATGTGGTAGAATGGATGTAGTAGAATGGATGTGGTAGAATGGATGTGGTAGAATGGATGTAGTAGAATGGATGTGGTAGAATGAATGTGGTAGAATGGATGTGGTAGAATGAATGTGGTAGAATGGATGTGGTAAAATGGATGTGGTAGAACTTTTTTTGTACATTATGTTTTAATCAAATCAAATGTATTTATTAAGCTCTTTTTACATCAGCAGATGTCACAAAGAGCTTATACAGAACCCAGCCTAAAACCTCAAAAAGCAAGCAATGCAATATTGTTCACACCATCGTTTCCTGTGACCGAAAAGAGCTTCTGGACATCAGAATGGCGATCACTAACCTTGATTTGGATGAGAATTTCTACTTCAACAGTCGGCGCCGAAGAACATACGGCTCATCCCAGACCAGGCCCAAATCTCTAATATTAAGGAAGTCTTGAGGTTCTGCTCGCCCGAGTTAGAATACCTAATGAAAAGCTGTAGACCACACTATTTACCAAGAGAGTTTTAATCTATATTTTGCCATATTTTGCGTAGCTGTCTATTTACTGCACTAAGACCGCACTCAACCAGCTGTATAAGGCCATAAGCAAACAACAAAATGCTCCTAGTGGCAGGTGATTTTAATGCAGCCTTACCTCATTTCTACTAACAAGTCACCTGTGCAACTAGATGCGAAAAAATACTTTTGTCTTTAATCTCCCTTGCCCTCCATTTGGCAAATCTAACCCTAACTCTATCTTCCTAATTCCTGCTTACAAAAAAAACGTTTTTTTTAAATCAAAATATGTTTTCAGAAATGCCTTCTCGAACATGTGAAATTCCATGTGCCTTAATAACAAACTTGTATGCTGCAAATACAAATTAAATTAAATTATGAGCCTAGTTGGTCTATCCACAGGAAAAGATTGCAACCTTTCCGCTAGCTATGATTGGCTGAGATAATGAGTGGGCTGGGCATGCTGAGAGATGAGCTTGGATTAGTCTGCCATAAAGCACGGTTCTGTCTATTTGAGCTAGTCAGTATGTCTAGGTGAACCTGGCTATCGCGGTTTTCTATCAAATGTATTGAGTAGTAAAACTGCATAAACCTAATGTCAAGTTAAAGTGTACTGTTAGCTAGCTAACGTTAGCTGGCTGGCTGGCTGGCTGGCTTGCTAGCTAACGTTACATGTATGCTCTCCACTTTCTGGTGAACCGAGTTTTGAAATCAGTGGAATTCGAGTATGATAGCTCAGGAGAAAACACCTGTCTCCGGATTACATCTTTAAACTAAGGGCAACCATGGCATCCGACAGGAGACTTGTCCATCCATGATGTATGTAACATAGTCTAGCTAGCTACATTTCCAGATATTACACGTTTGTAATTTTGACAGAAAGTTGTTTCATTTGAAGTTAGTGTACTGTTCGCTAGCTAATGTTAGCTGGCTGGCTCAATAGCTAACATTACGTGTATGATCTTATAATTTGTATCTCAGAGCCACTAGTTATAGCCTAATGTTAGCTAGCTAACATGGAACCTGGTTGGTTAGCTACCTGCAGATTCATGCAGAGTTTGGATAATGATTCATTGTTTACCTAGCTAGCTAGCTAGCTACATGTCTTAACAAAAGACTCATCTCAGTGTGCCAGAGCGCAGAATAATTCAACACCCGTCGAATATTGCCGGTGTCAGTAAATGTCAGCAAAAAGGTGTAAATAAATTGTTTCCAGCAGCACAGTTACAGTCACCAACACTCTGGATAACATGAAAACAGCCTAACCAGCTCTGCTAGGGCGAGTAAAATGGTCAAAGTGGGGTGTTCTGTCATTATGTGTTGAAGTAGCTAGCAAGCTAGCCAATGTTAGCCAGTTAGCTTGGGTGCTTGACTGCCGTTGTGAGGTCAGAACGTTCGGCTCAACCCTACTCATCGGCCAGAGCGTCCAGGTTGGGCTCTGAACGCTCTGAGAGCGAAATGCTCTGAATTTACAAACGGACAAACTGGCAGCACAGTTACAGTCACCAACGCTCTGGATAACATAACAGCCTAACCAGCTCTACTAGGGCGAGTAATGTTCAGTGAGCTTTTCTCTCATTTGTGTCTGGATGTAGCTGGCAAGTTAGCTTTGGTGCTTGACGGCTGTTATTTTTAATTTATTTATTTAACCTTGAGTTAACGTAGGCTAAATGCGACTAGCATGAGGTTGTAAGTAACAAGGACATTTCCAAGGGCATAGACATATCTGATATTGGCAGAAAGCTTAAATTCTTGTTAATCTAACTGCACTGTCCAATTTACAGTAGCTATTACAGTGAAATAAGTGCTTCTACACCTGCATTGCTTGCTGTTTGTGGTTTTAGGCTGGGTTTCTGTACAACACTTTGAGATATCAGCTGATGTACGAAGGGCTATATAAATACATTTGATTTGATTTGATTTGAAATAATACCATGCTATTGTTTGAGTGCACAATTTTACAACATGAAATGTTATTAATAAACAAATTCGGCACATTTGGGAAGTCTTGATTCAACATTTTGAACAGAAATGCAATGGTTCTTTGGATCAGTCTAAAACTTTGCACATACACTGATGCCATCTAGTGGCCAAAATCTAAATTGCTCATGGGCTGGAATAATACATTATGACCTTTCTATTGCATTTCAAAGATGATGGTACAAAAAAAATACAAAAATCTTGTACCAGATCTATTGTGTTATTCTACTACATTCCTTTCACATTTTCCATGAACTTCAAAGTGTTTCCTTTCAAATTGTACCAAGAATATGCATATCCTTGCTTCAGGGCCAGTTAGAATTGGGTATGTCATTTTAGGCGAAAATTGGGAAAAAAGGGGCTCATTTTTAAGAAAAAATATCTTATTTACAATGACAGCCTAGTGGGTTAACTGTTAAACATTCAAAGGCCATTTTCTCAACTTTCAAAGCAAAATTACTTTCCCATTGTTCCTCAACTGTAGTGTATGATATAGTGTATGATATATCATTTTGAGTCTCTACTTATCCAAAAATGTAAAAAACACTATTTCAAATTTTTCTACATAAGACCGATTTGAGCCGGTCGGTCACAATTAATAAGTGCATCGACGACGTGGCCCACACAGTAACCTTTCGAACAAATCCCAACCAGGTGCCATGGATTACAGACAACATCCACACTTAACTAGAGCTGCCACTTTCAAGTAGCGGGACACTAATCCAGATGCTTATAAGAAATCACGCTATGCCCTCCGACAAACCATCAAACAAGCAAAGCATCAATACAGGACTAAGATTGAATTCTACTACACCGGCTCTGATGCTTGTCGGATGTAGCAAGGCTTGCAAACTATTACGGATTACAAAGGAAACCCAGACACGAGCTGCCAGCTAACCAGACGAGCTAAATACCTCCTATGCTCCCATCAAGGCAAGCAACACTGAACCATGCATAAGAGCACCAGCTGTTCCAGATGATTGTGTGATCACACTTTCCATGGCCAATGTGAGTAAGACCTTTAAACAGGTTAACATTCATAAGGCCGCAGGGCCAGATGAATCACTAGGACAAATACTCAGTGCATGCAGTGACCAGCTGGCAAGTGTCTTCACTGACATTTTCAACCTCTCCCTGACACAGTCTGTAATACCTACATGTTTCAAGCAGACCACCATAGTCCCTGTGCCCAAGAACACCAAGCCAACCTGTCTAAATGACTATAGCCCTGTAGCACTCACATCTGTAGCCATGAAATGCTTTGAAAGGCTGGTCATATCAACGCCACCATCCGAGACACACTAGACCCACTACAATTCGCATACCGCCCCGACAGATCCACAGATTCTCTATTGCACACTTTCCTTTCCCACCTGGACAAAAGGAACACCTCTGTGAGAATACTGTTCATTGACTACAGCTCAGCATTCAACATCATAGTGCCCCTCCCCCCCCCCAAGCTTACCACTAAGCTTTGGACCCTGGGACTAAACATCTCTTTCTGCAACTGGATACCTGACGGGCGGCACCCAGGTGGTGATGGTAGGCAACAACAAATCTGCCGTACTAACCATCAACACGGGGGGCCATTAGGAGTGCGTGCTTAGTCCCATCCTGTACTCCCTGCTTACCCACGACTGTGTGGTCGTGCATGACTCCAACACATCAATAAGTTTGCAGACGACACAAAGGTGGTAGGCCTGATCACTGACAAGGATGACAGCCTATAGGGAGGAGGTCAGAGACCTGGCAGTGTGTTGCCAGGACAACAACCTCTCCCTCAATGTCAGCAAGACAAAGGAGCTGATCTTGGACTACAGGAAACATGGCCCAAACACACCAATACAGTCGTGAAGAGGGCATTACAACGCCATTTCCCCCTCAAGAGGCTGAAAAGATTTGGCATGGGCCATCAGATCCTCAAAAGTTTGACAGCTGCACCATTGAGAGAATATGACTGGTTGCATCACCACTTGGCAACTGCTTAAGCATCCGACCACAAGGCGCTAGAGAGGGTAGTGCGTACAGCCCAGTACATCACTGGGGCCAAGTTCCCTGCCATCCAGGATTTCTATACCAGGCGGTGCAGAGAAAGTCCCTAAAAATGGTTGAAGACTCCAACAACCCAAGTCATAGACTGATCTGTATGTTGCCATATGGCAGGCGGTACCAGAGCGCCAAGTCTGGGACCAAAAGGATTCTGAAAAGCTTCTACCCCCAAGTCAAAAGACTACTGAACAGGTAATCAAATGGCTACCCTGACTATTTGCAATGACTACGCTTTTTTTGTTGTTGCACTGACTCTCTTGCACCGGCTCCATGCACACTCACTGAACTCTACCCACACACTCAGACATACTACACTGACACTCCAATACACACGCACTCACACACAGACACTCTTTCACGCTCTTCACATATGCTGCTGCTACTCTATTTATTATCTATCCTCATTTTTACCCCTACCTACATGTACATATTACCTCAATTACCTCAACTACCTCGTACCCCTGCACGTTGACTCAGTGCCAGTACTCTTTGTATATAGCCTCGTTACTGTTATTTTATTGTGTCACTATTCCCTTCTTTTATTTAGCAATTGTTTCTTACGTTTTAAAAGTAAGCATAAACGGAAAAGTCTACACCGGTTGTATTCAGCGCATGTGACAAATACAATTTGTTTTCGATGTCTTAGGTTTATTTTCAACAGCATTTACTTGCCATCAACCCTGTTATAATGTCGGTCACCCATAAATGTTTCCACTGTATTGGTGTGGGGTGATGATGGAACTGTGCAGGGTATAGTTGGTATACACCCAACACCCTGTACTGAGAGCTGGTATTGGCAGTATACTGTTACTGTACTCCCTGTATGTAAGTGCTAGGGGATATTCAAAGTCTCTCTCCACCATGGTCTTACCTGCGTTGCAGGGGTCGCTGATGTCCGAGGTGCCTGTATGGGGTCCACTGGGGTCGGACGGGGAGGGGGGAACAAGTGGGGCCGGCTTGTCACCCTCCTGGGGGCGACTCTTGGAGGTCTCGATGCCTTTGACTCTCCGGGCGTGGCGGTTGCCTTTGTAGTGGGCTTCTGCCTGGCTCTGTGTAGAGATGGAGAGATGGAGAATAGGATTTAGGCTAACGAAAACAACAGGTCAATAAAACACTGGATGGATACAAATTGAGGCCAGAGGCCCAAACAGAGGCCCAAAACACCATACACACCAGCCAATGAATGCGGTGCTCACAATGACGCAGTTTGATATTGTATACCTGCCATTGTGCGCCTGGGTACATTGATACATATCCGCGAATCCAAGAGTGATAAATGCACACACACACACACACACACACACACACACACACACACACACACACACACACACACACACACACACACACACACACGCACACACGCACACACACACACACACAGAGTTTCGGTGTCTGCTATGTTATTCAATCTGCATCAGGGATAGGAGACAGGAGCCAGGCTGCAAAATGGCATGCATAGAGGACATAGCAGAGTGTAACAAGTCATCTGATCACTGATACTCTAGGGAGTAATGATCTAGGCTGTGGAGGCAGGAGTTTTACCTGATCAAGGAAAACTTCCTGGCCCCCCCCCCCTTCCCCCTCCTCCACTCATGTCATTATCCCAGACAGACATGATGAGAGACATGCCTGCAGTAAGGGGGGGGGCATCTTGTCTGCCTATGGCCCCATAAGCCCCCTCACCCACCCAACCCCACACACACCTCACCCTTGGGCCTCCTCATCTGACTGTGTAAATTATCAATGGGGAGGCCGGCATTCGTCGATCCTTCCACTCCGACAGAGCAAAACCTAACACCAGAATACCAAGGCTGCCTACAGCTTCTCCAATAGGCCTAGACAAACTCGGAGTTGATTGCTTACATTGAAATGCATATCCCTCTAAATATACTGGGCAGTGGGTATCTATACCCTTTGTGGCAGTGGTGGGAGCTGGAAGGTGCAGGTGGATGGAAGTCTGGGGAATGTCCTGCAGTCCAACAGAGAGAAACTCAATCCACGTATCCATTCCAGTAGCACTGTTCTGGTTCATCTCCTGCTGAAAGGAGTGCTCCTGGTAATGTCTTGGTTCAGGGGTAAACAACAGAGCGAGTCATCCATTAAAAGGACGGGACTGGAGTAAGGGACATTGCAGACAGAGACAGTCCCTGTCCTTTTGCAAGACTCTCCATCCACCCCTCACTTCTCACCACCAAACGCTTTTAGATACTGGCCACTATTTGGAGAAGTGTGTACAGCTATACATTTGTCTCAGCTCAGTGTGTTGATTGGCCAATTGGTCTCTGTCTGTCGGTATTAGTGTGGTTGTTTGGATGGACAGATTGACCTCTGCCTGGCTAGGTCTTGAGACACCTAGGAGCTGTTGCCCATGGTCTACTTCCTCATGATGGCCTGCTGCTGCAGCAGTGCTGTGCTTTACACACGCACGCACGCACGCACACACACACACACACACACACACACACACACACACACACACACACACACACGTTGCCCCTCCGCTGTGCGCTGTGAGCACTTCAAACAGATCATCTGGCAGCTAGCAGGATGAAAAAGGCATGCCCAAAGCCTCTGGAATGTTGATGTGTGTGTGTGTGTGTGTGTGTGTGTGTGTGTGTGTGTGTGTGTGTGTGTGTGTATACATTGGCCGGGCAAATAATTATTGTATCAAGATGATGATGATGATGATGATTATTAAGGCTTATAAAACAGGTCTGGAGAGCCGCTGACAGCTGCAACGGACAGGCGATGACAGGGACAGAGAAATCAAGTGGCACAGCACACACACCACCGGCTAACTAGGGGCTCAGGTTAGGGGCTCAGTTATACTGGTTTGGTAGGGAAGGAGAGGAGGTGCGAGGATAGGAGGAGGACGGGAGGTGAGAGGGGAGAGGAGCAGAGAGAGGGGGCCTTGACTGAGCCATTGTTGGACAGAAGGAGGGATGGTAGGCTGGGATGGCTGAGGATAGACAGGCTTGACATTGGAGGAGAGGTGGAGAGAGGAGGTGAGAGAGCAGAGAGACGGCCTTGGCTGGATGGCTGGCCCGGACGGGGTGGGGAGATGAGAAGGGGGGAGAGGGAAAGAGGACCTAGGCTGGAGCTCCTGTGGTTTGGATGGCAATAGTCTGTGGTTAAGGTATCAGGCTCCCGAGTGGCGCAGTGGTCTAAGTCGTCACTACAGACCCAGGTTTGATTCCGGGGTGTATTACAACCGGCCATGATCGGGAGTCCCATAGGGCAGTGCACAATTGGCCCAGCATCGTCCGGGTTAGGGGAGGGTTTGGCCATTGTAAATATTAGGTACACTACTGGTCCCAAAAAATGTAAACACCTACTCATTCAAGGGTTTTTCTTTATTTTTTTTACTATTTTCTACATTGTAGAATAACAATGAAGATGTCAAAACGATGAAATAACACATATGGAATCATGCACAGAGAGAAGACAGCATAGAGAGGGGGGGGGGTGTGCAGAGGTTATGAGAGAAGATAATGGCTGGCCAGAGAGACGGAGGACAAGAAGAAGAACAATGCAGGAGGAAAGGAAGAAAGAGCAAGAACGAGAGACAGAAAGAAAGAGGAGAGCAACACAAGAGAACCGTAGACTGAAAAGGACCGCATAGCTTATCGAGAGGTCAGAGAGAAGCAACATGTGATATAGAGAGAAGTGATTGTAATCAGCATATTGAGGGTACATGTGCTGCAAAGTATGGATACTGAGAGAGGAGCTGTGGCACAAGGACACACATTGCAATGCAGCAGCTCCAGATGAGCATAGAGAGGAGAGAGGAGGGGCCGGACCAGCTGGGTCATGCTGCAGCACTAAGTGACGTTGACCAATGCAGCGTGAAACCGGCCTGTGACATCACTCCTGTCCTGAAGCAACTCACAGCAAGGTTATTCCCCCCCATCGCCGTCAACCCCACACACAGGCAGGGCGAGAGATATTGGGGGCTGGCGACACACACACACCATACGCACCGATCGGGGACACTAGAGGTTGATGCCACATCATCCCCCTCTCCACATCTCTACCCTCTCTCACCCATCTCTCCACATCTCTACCCTCTCTCACCCATCTCTCCACATCTCTACCCTCTCTCACCCATCTCTCCACCTCTCTACCCTCTCTCACCCATCTCTCCACTTCTCTACCCTCTCTCGCCCATCTCTCCACATCTCTACCCATCTCTCCACCTCTCTACCCTCTCTCACCCATCTCTCCACCTCTCTACCCTCTCTCACCCATCTCTCCACATCTCTACCCTCTCTCACCCATCTCTCCACCTCTCTACCCTCTCTCACCCATCTCTCCACATCTCTACCATCTCTCACCCATCTCTCCACCTCTCTACCCTCTCTCCACATCTCTACCCTCTCTCACCATCTCTCCACCTCTCTACTCTCTCTCACCCATCTCTCCACATCTCTACCCTCTCTCACCCATCTCTCCACCTCTCTACCCTCTCTCACCCATCTCTCCACCTCTCTACCCTCTCTCACCCATCTCTCCACCTCTCTACCCTATCTCACCAATCTCTCCACATCTCTGCCCTCTCTCACCCATCTCTCCACTAGAGGTTGACCGATTTATCGGAATGGCCGATTAATTAGGGCCGATTTCAAGTTTTCATAACAATCGGAAATCGTTATTTTTGGACGCGGATTTTGCCGATTTTTTTTACACCTTTATTTAATCCTTATTTAACTAGGCAAGTCAGAACCTCTTCATCCTACCCCCTCCTTTTTCGAACATTCTGTTAAAAATCGCGCAACATTTCAGCGTCCTGCTACTCATGCCAGGAATATAGTATATGCATATGATTAGTATGTGTGGATAGAAAACACTCTGAAGTTTCTAAAACTGGTTCAATCACGGCTGTGACTATATCAGAGCGTGTGTTTCATCGAAAAGCGCAAGAAAAACTGGTCACTGAAAGCTGAAAAAAGTATCCATGCGCCCCTTTCATGTATTGTTTAACGGAAACCAAATTTAATATGGACACGGGTGCAATTCCTACAGCTTCCACACGATGTCGCCAAAAACGTCATTTTCATTGACAAAAATCCTTTGAGACATTACCAATAGATCCGTCATTCCATCCAGCCTACAACAATCGATTTTGGAAGATTGAAAAATGGACATTGTTTTCTTGAGTAGCTGCTATTGAATACAGATCGCCCAGTGATCAATTTGATCGCTTATTAACGTTTACAAATACCTAAAGTTGGGTTACAAAGTAGGTTGAAGTGTTTTGTCAAAGAATATAGGCAACTTATATAATTTTTAAAAATGACGTTGCGTGTTGGAAGAGAGCTTTTTTCCTGAAGCAGACAGGCTATACAAATGGATATTTTGGGCATTCATGGACGGATTTAATCGGGAAAAAGACCAATTTGTGATGTTTATGGGACATATAGGAGTGCCAACAAAGAATATCATCAAAGGTAATGAATGTTTTATATTTTATTTCTGCGTTTTTGTGTAGCGCCGGCTACGCTAATTATTTTGTTTACGTCGCCTTCAGGCATTTTGGGGTGTTGCATGCTATCAGATAATAGCTTCTCATGCTTTCGCCGAAAAGCATTTTAAAAATCTGACTTGTTGGCTAGATTCGAGTGTAGCTTTAATTCAATACCCTGCATGTGTATTTTAATGAACGTTTGAGTTTTAACGAGTACATTTAGCATTTAGCACAGCGCATTTGCATTTCCAGGTGCCTACTTGAGAAGTCTGCGTCTCAAGTAGGATCAAGAAGTTAAGAACACATTCTTATTTTCAATGACGGCCTAGGAACGGTGGGTTAACTGAATCTTTCAATGGCAGAACGACAGATTTTCACCTTGTCAGCTCGGGGGATTCAATCTTACAGTTAACTAGTCCAACGCAATAACGATCTGCCTCTCTCTCGTTGTGGAGACTGCCTGTTACACGAATGCAGTAAGCCACGGTAAGTTGCTAGCTAGCATTAAACTTATCTTATAAAAAACAATCAATCAATCATAATCACTAGTTAACTACACATGGTTGATGATATTACTAGATATTATCTAGCGTGTCCTGCGTTGCATATAATCTGACTGAGCATACAAGCATACAAGTATCTAAGTATCTGACTGAGCGGTGGTAGGCAGAAGCAGGCGTGTAAACATTCATTCAAACAGCACTTTCGTGTGTTTTGCCAGCAGCTCTTCGTTGTGCGTCAAGCATTGCGCTGTTCAACTCCCGAGATGAGGCTGGTGTAACCGAAGTGAAATAGCTAGCTAGTTAGCTAATAGAGTTTCAAATGTCACTCGCTCTGAGCCTGTGGTTGTTTCCCTTGCACTGCATGTGAAACCCTTGGCCTGCATGGGTAACGCTGCTTCAAAGGTGAATGTTGTCGTTGTGTTCCTGGTTTGAGCCCAGGGAGGAGCGAGGAGAGGGACGGAAGCTAAACTAAAATAGCCAAAACTAAAATGCCTATTAGAACATCCAATAGTCAAAGGTTAATGAAATACAAATGGTATAGAGGGAAATAATCCTATAATTCCTATAATAACTACAACCTAAAACTTCTTACCTGGGAATATTGAAGACTCATGTTAAAAGGAAGCACTAGCTTTCATATGTTCTCATGTTCTGAGCAAGGAACTTAAACGTTAGCTTCTTTACATGGCACATATTGCACTTTTACTTTCTTCTCCAACACTGTGTTTTTGCATTATTTAAACCAAATTGAACATGTTTCATTATTTATTTGAGGCTAAATTGAATTTGTTGATGTATTATATTAAGTTAAAATAAGTGTTAATTCAGTATTGTTGTAATTGTCATTATTACAAATAAAAAAATAAAAGAAATTGTCCGATTAATCGGTATCGGCTTTTTTGGTCCTCCAATAATCGGTATCGGCATTGAAAATCATAATCGGTCGACCCCTACTCTCCACCTCTCTACCCTCTCTCACCCATCTCTCCACCTCTCTGCCCCTTTAATCAGAGTGCAACAGGGCTGTCACAGACCATGGCATAACCCTGGCCCTTTAATCAGAGTGCGACAGGGCTGTCACAGACCATGGCATAACCCTGCCCCTTGACGAATGCATCTTATGATAAGTAGTGGCAGCCAATTTCAGGCTTTCCGCACTGTAAATAATAGAGAGAGCAAGAGAGAGCAAGAGAGAGCAAGAGAGAGCAAGAGAGAGCAAGAGAGAGCAAGAAACAGAGAGAGCGAAAGAAAAAGAGAGAGAGAGAAAGAGATTGAGAAAGATGGGAAAAGAGCCAGAGCACGAGAGACAGAGAGAGAATGACAGACAGTCAGAGAGGAATATGAATGAGGCAATGAAGCATGAAATGGCTTGACTGACTTGAGCACAGATGGGGGGGGGGGGGGGGGGGGGGGGGGGGCTGAGGAAGATGAGATAAGCGTTTGAAGAAGTACTATCTGCTGATGGTATGGTGATAGGGTCAGAGGCCACTTGTTTCTCTGGGCTGTACCAGGCAGACGTTTCTCTGATTAAAAGAGAGGCTTTACCTTAAAGATTAACACTGATATGAGAACTGTCAGTGTCATCTAGAATGTTAACTTCCATACTGTACTGTGTCGTTGGAAAAAGCTTTGGTGGAAGCACAGTCCTTACCCTATTTTCCATCGCGTAGCGTAGTGTGCAGTAAGGCCATTCACCTGCTTGGAATAAAAATGTGTGTTGGCCGTGACAGTAAGAAGGGACTGCAACAGAAGTCCCTAAGCGTGACACGCACACACCCACAGAGCACTGCAGGGAGGAACACATGCATGGATGCATGTGTGAACGCACGTACGTACACACGCAAAACACAGCGAGGTAGCTACTGGTCCTGCTGGGAGTCGGGGGTCATAGATGGCCCGACAACGCTCGTGTACTGAGCCCTTTATTGGACGGTATGTGTAAATATTTACCAGCATGTTTATGTGTCAGACCTGATTGGCTGAGAGGTCACATTCTAGGCTATAAACAGAGAGCTTATACCCTGCAAGTCCCTGGTCGCTGGCATTTATTTTGAAGACATCAGACCTGGGTTCAAATGCCGTGCTTTATTGAGCTTGCCGGGCGTAATTGAACAAAAAAGAACAATCCCAGACGTGAGAATCTCACCCACTTGGCACTCCGAGGCCGGCTCAAGCAAAAGCTCAAAATAGTTGAAAGATTTCGAATCCTATTTGAATCCAGGTCTGAGACATGACCTTCACTTACTACACTTCATACCTATGCAACGATGGCATTTTGTCCATGGAATCAGGTCTCATATGTGGCCATGTATTTCAGATATGGGAGTAATAAAGTATAGAGATCATGAAGACGGGTCAATTAGCTTGAATAAAAATATCCATCACTTCACATACGAACAACACCGCCTAACAGTTTGATAGCCAGGGTCAAGTTTCCAAAGGAATAACAGACACAGACATCACCCTTATTCAGCTGTTTCCTGTGGGCGTAGCAGCCTAAGCTATGACTGCGTTCACTTTCACAGTGTAGCCTACGTGGGATCTCCGTGGGAATTGAACCCGCAGCCTTGGAACTGCCGGTGACGCACGATTACCAACAGAGCCGCGCAAGATCGGAAGTGTCCTACAAAGAGGCCTAGGGAGGGCTTTACCTCTGCTCAATGCGGCCTAGACGAGTACAGCTCCACCGCCACAGAAACCACAAGCAGGCCATGATTGCAGGCCTGCTCAGTTAAAATAGAAATAGGTTTACTGGGTTGACACTATTATCATGGAAGTGTTATGGGGTACTCCCTAGTCCTCCCTAGTCCCTGTGTGGGGTTGGGATATGGGAAAAGATCCGCCCTGGCTTTGAACTGAAGTCTATGCACACAATAATATTTTACCCATAACAGCCGACTTTAAAAATGTTTCACTATAGGCCTGCAGACGAAAGTCTTTTTTGCTTGATGTACACGTTGATGGTGCGATTTGCTAAGATACGGGATGCTTTGTTAACTGGGAGCTTTTAAAGCATTCAGAGAATGCTGGCGACACGGGACATTAAACCTACCCACTCCCTCACATCGCGCACACACACAGCACATTCGTGAAATCATTCATGCACATTGCATTGCAACATTGCACATCGAGATAAGCCTAGTCCCTGTGTTCTGCTTCTCATGTCAGGCTGCATGCCCATTTAAAAACGAGTCAAGTTAAACTGGGCCATGTGGTTTGATGAACATGTAGTTAGCGGGGGTTTGGATTAACCACATTAAATCAGATTTGATAAAAGAAGGCGGACTAAAAACTGCCGCTGCACTTATTTCTGGAGAGATTCCAAGTGCGTCCCAAATGGCGCCCTATCCCCGAGCACGTGGTGCACTACTTTAGAACAGAGCCCTATGGGCCCCCCCCCCCCCCTCCCTCCCCTCGAGTCAAAAGTAGTGCACTGTATAGGCCATTTGAGATGTAGACTTAAAACTTTGCGGTATGCTTATGTGAAATGAGTTTTCATGCGCTCAAGAAGAACCTCATCAACATTCCCCATGTTGATGTTGGGGAGAGAAAATCCCTTTGAAACGTGGAGGAAAATCTTATTTCATGCTCTCAGCTTGCCTAGCAACACTCCAGGGCTGTTACTGCAGTATTATACCACACCTGGGTTCAAATCTTATTTCATGCTCTCAGCTTGCCTAGCAACACTCCAGGTCTGTTACTGCAGTATTATACCACACCTGGGTTCAAATCTTATTTCATGCTCTCAGCTTGCCTAGCAACACTCCAGGGCTGTTACTGCAGTATTATACCACACCTGGGTTCAAATCTTATTTCATGCTCTCAGCTTGCCTAGCAACACTCCAGGTCTGTTACTGCAGTATTATACCACACCTGGGTTCAAATCTTATTTCATGCTCTCAGCTTGCCTAGCTACACTCCAGGTCTGTTACTGCAGTATTAAACCACACCTGGGTTCAAACACTATTTCAATTCCTTAAAATACTTTTGTTTTAGCCTGCCTGGATTGCCAGGTGGACAGGGAATTTTGGGACTATTCTATTGGTTCCATCGCAACAAGCAAGCCGGATCAAGTAAAGATAATATATTAGAATTGATTTCAAATAGTCATTGAACTAAGGTCAGCTGTTCTGTGTCTTTGTCTCACAACTCTCACTCGGGCTAGGTACGCCATATTCCGATGAGGCGTTGACTGCCAAACCACAACGCAAACAGATGTACCAAACACTACAGAACCACAAGCAGATGTTCCAAACACTACAGAACCACAAACAGATGTTCCAAACACTACAGAACCACAAACAGATGTACCAAACACTACAGAACCACAAACAGATGTACTAAACACTACAGAACCACAAACAGATGTCCCAAACACTACAGAACCACAAGCAGATGTACCAAACACTACAGAACCACAAACAGATGTACCAAACACTACAGAACCACAAACAGATGTACCAAACACTACAGAACCACAAACAGATGTACCAAACACTACAGAACCACAAACAGATGTACCAAACACTACAGAACCACAAACAGATGTACCAAACACTACAGAACCACAAGCAGATGTTCCAAACACTACAGAACCACAAACAGATGTACCAAACACTACAGAACCACAAACAGATGTACTAAACACTACAGAACCACAAACAGATGTTCCAAACACTACAGAACCACAAACAGATGTACCAAACACTACAGAACCACAAACAGATGTACTAAACACTACAGAACCACAAACAGATGTACTAAACACTACAGAACCACAAGCAGATGTACCAAACACTACAGAACCACAAACAGATGTACCAAACACTACAGAACCACAAACAGATGTACCAAACACTACAGAACCACAAACATATGTTCCAAACACTACAGAACCACAAACAGATGTACCAAACACTACAGAACCACAAGCAGATGTCCCAAACACTACAGAACCACAAGCAGATGTACCAAACACTACAGAACCACAAACAGATGTACCAAACACTACAGAACCACAAACATATGTTCCAAACACTACAGAACCACAAACAGATGTACCAAACACTACAGAACCACAAACAGATGTACCAAACACTACAGAACCACAAACAGATGTACCACACACTACAGAACCACAAACAGATGTTCCAAACACTACAGAACCACAAGCAGATGTACCAAACACTACAGAACCACAAACAGATGTACCAAACACTACAGGACCACAAGCAGATGTACCAAACACTACATAACCACAAACAGATGTACCAAACACTACAGAACCACAAGCAGATGTACCAAACACTACAGAACCACAAACAGATGTTCCAAACACTACAGGACCACGAGCAGATGTCCCAAACACTACAGAACCACAAGCAGATGTACCAAACACTACAGAACCACAAACAGATGTACCAAACACTACAGAACCACAAACATATGTTCCAAACACTACAGAACCACAAACAGATGTACAAAACACTACAGAACCACAAACAGATGTACCAAACACTACAGAACCACAAACAGATGTACCAAACACTACATAACCACAAACATATGTTCCAAACACTACAGAACCACAAACAGATGTACCAAACACTACAGAACCACAAACAGATGTACCAAACACTACAGAACCACAAACATATGTACCAAACACTACAGAACCACAAGCAGATTTTCCAAACACTACAGAACCACAAACAGATGTACCAAACACTACAGAACCACAAGCAGATGTTCCAAACACTACAGAACCACAAACAGATGTACCAAACACTACAGAACCACAAACAGATGTACTAAACACTACAGAACCACAAACAGATGTTCCAAACACTACAGAACCACAAACAGATGTTCCAAACACTACAGAACCACAAGCAGATGTACCAAACACTACAGAACCACAAGCAGATGTACCAAACACTACAGAACCACAAACAGATGTACCAAACACTACAGAACCACAAACAGATGTACCAAACACTACAGAACCACAAACATATGTTCCAAACACTACAGAACCACAAACAGATGTACCAAACACTACAGAACCACAAACAGATGTACCAAACACTACAGAACCACAAACATATGTACCAAACACTACAGAACCACAAGCAGATTTTCCAAACACTACAGAACCACAAACAGATGTACCAAACACTACAGAACCACAAGCAGATGTTCCAAACACTACAGAACCACAAACAGATGTACCAAACACTACAGAACCACAAACAGATGTACTAAACACTACAGAACCACAAACAGATGTTCCAAACACTACAGAACCACAAGCAGATGTACCAAACACTACAGAACCACAAGCAGATGTACCAAACACTACAGAACCACAAACAGATGTACCAAACACTACAGAACCACAAACAGATGTTCCAAACACTACAGAACCACAAACATATGTACCAAACACTACAGAACCACAAGCAGATGTCCCAAACACTACAGAACCACAAGCAGATGTACCAAACACTACAGAACCACAAACATATGTACCAAACACTACAGAACCACAAGCAGATTTTCCAAACACTACAGAACCACAAACAGATGTACCAAACACTACAGAACCACAAGCAGATGTTCCAAACACTACAGAACCACAAACAGATGTACCAAACACTACAGAACCACAAACAGATGTACTAAACACTACAGAACCACAAACAGATGTTCCAAACACTACAGAACCACAAACAGATGTTCCAAACACTACAGAACCACAAGCAGATGTACCAAACACTACAGAACCACAAGCAGATGTACCAAACACTACAGAACCACAAACAGATGTACCAAACACTACAGAACCACAAACAGATGTACCAAACACTACAGAACCACAAACATATGTTCCAAACACTACAGAACCACAAACAGATGTACCAAACACTACAGAACCACAAACAGATGTACCAAACACTACAGAACCACAAACATATGTACCAAACACTACAGAACCACAAGCAGATTTTCCAAACACTACAGAACCACAAACAGATGTACCAAACACTACAGAACCACAAGCAGATGTTCCAAACACTACAGAACCACAAACAGATGTACCAAACACTACAGAACCACAAACAGATGTACTAAACACTACAGAACCACAAACAGATGTTCCAAACACTACAGAACCACAAACAGATGTTCCAAACACTACAGAACCACAAGCAGATGTACCAAACACTACAGAACCACAAGCAGATGTACCAAACACTACAGAACCACAAACAGATGTACCAAACACTACAGAACCACAAACAGATGTTCCAAACACTACAGAACCACAAACATATGTACCAAACACTACAGAACCACAAGCAGATGTCCCAAACACTACAGAACCACAAACAGATGTACCAAACACTACAGAACCACAAACAGATGTACCAAACACTACAGAACCACAAACATATGTTCCAAACACTACAGAACCACAAACAGATGTACCAAACACTACAGAACCACAAACAGATGTACCAAACACTACAGAACCACAAACAGATGTACCAAACACTACAGAACCACAAAAATATGTTCCAAACACTACAGAACCACAAACAGATGTACCAAACACTACAGAACCACAAACAGATGTACCAAACACTACAGAACCACAAGCAGATGTATGCAACACGTCCATGGTGTCACCACTTTGTCCAGAGAGATATTAAAAAACAGAGGGACAAACAATAGTAAACAGAGAGAGCCTTCTAAACAGTGTGTGTATGGTGTCCGAAATTGTGCTGTACGATGTGTTAGGAGTGTTAAGGGCATTTCACACTACGGAGCCAAACCAAGCTGTACTGAACTGGCCTGGTTACACATCCATCATAGCTGCTGGAACCGTGCAGATTTGGGACAGTTTGGTTTGGATTAGCACGCTAGCGTAAAAAAAATCTTAGATTGGTACAGTATGGTGAGTACGCTGTGAGAAGTGCTATAGTGTACTGTACCTCAGAGTTGAAGCGTATCTGGCACACGTTACAGGAGATGATGGGCCTCTTGGTCTTCACCAGCGGAACGCCAAAGGTATGGTTAATCACCGCCTTCTGAACTGGGTCCATCTGAGAGAGAGAAAGAGAGAGAGAGAGAGAGTGGGGGGGGTGGGTAGAGAGCGAGCGAGAGGGATGGGTAGAGTGAGCGAGAGGGATGGGTGGAAGGAGAGAGAGCAGGATGGGTGGAGGGAGAGAGAGAGAGCGGGATGGGTGGAGAGAGTGAGAGCGGGATGGGTGGAGAGAGAGGGATGTATAGAGAGAGAGGGATGGATAGAGAGAGAGAGGGATGGGTAGAGAGACAGAGGGATGGGTAGAGAGAGAGGGATGGGTAGAGAGAGAGAGGGATGGGTAGAGAGACAGAGGGATGGGCGGAGGAAAAGAGATAGAGAGAGTGGGATGGGTGGAGGAAGAGAGAGAAAGAGAGAGAGAGGGAGAGAGAGAAAAGGAGACTGATGAGACAGGGAAATTATATATATGCTTGTGTACCACCCTCACTTACAAAGCCCAGTGTCTAGCCCAACAGGCCAGCTGATCATATTGCTGTAGAGCAGTCGGTGTTCACCATGTGCCCTCCAGAGCTGCTGTGGGGGAACAGGGAGGTACTATCTGAATCCAATAAGAAAGGCACATTTTTTTTTCTTCCCTTCGCTGAGGGGGGGGGGGGGGGGGGGGGGGGGTCGGGGGTTGTTGAGTGAGTGACCTCCTCCTAATTGTTTCAGCTGGGGTGTCCATCATGGGGATGTTAGGCCGGTAAGGCCACTCAGTATAAATTTAACTGTCCAGCTTTAGCACCAGGACAACGCTTTGCAGGAGGCTAAGCCTCTTTTAAACCACAGTCCCAGACAGGGCCGGCCCTAGGCAAAAGGGGCCCCCGGCCCCTAGGAACTCAGTCGGGGTGTCAACTTACTGTTGCGAATTAGAATAGTAGAATACACAAGGTGACGTTTCGATATTTGGTAGTGCATCAGTTTTTCTCTTGTAATGTTAGTCACTGACAGTCACTCAATTAGCACGTCAGTAAAAACATTTTGTATGGTAAGTTAGTCTAGCCAGCTATCTACACCTTGTAGTAATTGTGGCCGAAGTACTGACCAGGCACACCGGGTAGGTGCCCACGTGGGGCCCTCACCCCCAGGGGCCCCCATTGATTTTGTTTAGTCACTCTCACTCAGATATCATATGAACATGTCAAAAAGCTACATTTTATCTTCGGCCTATGGAATCTTTTTTTAGAATTGCATGAAATGTGTCTTTAAAAACTGCTAAATTCTCTCCACCCAATGGTAATTTTTTTTTAATTGCAGGAAATTTGATTGAAAACTGCTCCATTTTCTGTCCGCCCCATGGCAAAATGAGTAGAATTGCATGACATTTGTTTTAAGACCACAACATTTTCTCTTCGCCCCATGGAAAGATGCATAGAATAGCAGGAAATTCATTTTAAAACTTCCATTTTTTTTCTCTCAGCCTTCAAGAGGGGGGGACCACGCTTAGGACCTCCAAAAAGCTAGGGCCGGCCCTGGTCCCAGACACAAAGAGACAGGAAAGCCAGTCAGCCTGTCCTGTGGTCTCTGAGCTGAACCCTTATCTTTTTCCATCTTTTTTTTGTCTGAACCGTCATTTATTATTGGGCTCATGTTTAATTGACATTAGCATTAGTTGGGGATCCATCGCTGGTGTGGATTTCAACCAGCCCTGGATTCAAATAGTATTATATTTTTTTAAAGTAATACTTTGAGCGTTTGATTTAGCCTGCCAGGAAGGCTAGATTAGGAGGGGTTTGCACTTTTGCGGTAATTCCATTGGATGCATTGAGCCAGACAAGCTTCATCAAGCACAGCTTCACTGTGTGAAAGATGACAAATACTACTTGAACCCAGGTCTGATTCCCACCATAGCCAACCGTCGGGTACTTCAGGTCGTGTAGCCTACGCTAGCATTGCCAGTCAGCTTCACTGGACAAGATAAAACTTTATTCGACACCA